>NW_028296986.1:0-41061 GCF_051943395.1 Hippocampus bargibanti
GGGGAACCAGAGCTGGGTGTAATTGAGCTGGAGGATGAAGCAGCCTCCATGGAAGTCTGACAGCGGTGGTTTACGGAGGTCTTCAAGCCGACTATCAAGCACCAAAGGCGGGCATGCGTGGGAGAATCTCGGCCTCCACTTTTGGAATATTTTTCTAAGTGTTGGAGCTCCAGCAAGACGGCGAATGCCGGTCCCCAGACGCCGCCCTGGGAACCAGAGCTGGGTGTAATTGAGCTGGAGGATGGAGCAGCCTCCCTGGAAGTCTGACAGCGGGGGTTTACGGAGGTCTCCAAGCCGACTATCAAGCACCAAAGGCGGGCGTGCTTGGGGGAATCTCGGCCTCCACTTTTGGAATATTTTCTAAGTGTTTGAGCTCCAGCAAGGGGGCGAACGCCGGTCCCCAGACGCCGCCCGGGGAACCGCGTCGGGTGGGACTGAGCTGGAGGATGGAGCAGCCTCCCTGGAAGTCTGACAGCGGGGGTTTACGGAGGTCTCCAAGCCGACTATCAAGCACCAAAGGCGGGCATGCGTGGGGGAATCTCGGCCTCCAGTTTTGAAATATTTTCTAAGTGTTGGAGCTCCAGCAAGGGGGCGAGAGCCGGTCCCCAGACGCCGCCTGGGGAACCAGAGCTGGGTGTAATTGAGCTGGAGGATGAAGCAGCCTCCATGGAAGTCTGACAGCGGTGGTTTACGGAGGTCTTCAAGCCGACTATCAAGCACCAAAGGCGGGCATGCGTGGGAGAATCTCGGCCTCCACTTTTGGAATATTTTTCTAAGTGTTGGAGCTCCAGCAAGACGGCGAATGCCGGTCCCCAGACGCCGCCCTGGGAACCAGAGCTGGGTGTAATTGAGCTGGAGGATGGAGCAGGCTCTCTGGAAGTCTGACAGCGGGGGTTTACGGAGGTCTCCAAGCCGGCTGTCAAGCACCAAAGGCGGGCATGCGTGGGGGAATCTCGGCCTCCACTTTTGAAATATTTTCTAAGTGTTTGAGCTCCAGCAAGCGGGCGAATGCCGGTCCCCAGACGCCGCCCGGGGAACCAGAGCTGCGGGGAGAGTGAGCTGGGTGATGGAGCAGCTTCCCTGGAAGTCTGACAGCGGGGGTTTGCGGAGGTCTTCAAGCCGGCTATCAAGCACCAAAGGCGGGCATGCGTGGGGGAATCTCGGCCTCCACTTTTGAAATATTTTCTAAGTGTTGGAGCTCCAGCAAGGGGGCGACAGCCGGTCCCCAGACGCCGCCCGGGGAACCAGAGCTGGGGAGGGAATGAGCTGGAGGATGAAGCAGCCTCCCTGGAAGTCTGACAGCGGGGCTTTGCGGAGGTCTCCAAGCCGACTATCAAGCACCAAAGGCGGGCGTGCTTGGGGGAATCTCGGCCTCCACTTTTTGAATATTTTCTAAGTGTTGGAGCTCCAGCAAGACGGCGAATGCCGGTCCCCAGACGCCGCCCGGGGAACCAGAGCTGCGGGGGAGTGCGCTGGGTGATGGAGCAGCCTCCCTGGAAGTCTGACAGCGGGGGTTTGCGGAGGTCTTCAAGCCGGCTATCAAGCACCAAAGGCGGGCATGCGTGGGGGAATCTCGGCCTCTAGTTTTGAAATATTTTCTAAGCGTTGGAGCTCCAGCAAGGGGGCGACAGCCGGTCCCCAGACGCCGCCCGGGGAACCGCGTCGGGTGGGACTGAGCTGGAGGATGGAGCAGCCTCCCTGGAAGTCTGACAGCGGGGGTTTGCGGAGGTCTCCAAGCCGGCTATCAAGCACCAAAGGCGGGCATGCGTGGGGGAATCTCGGCCTGTCCCTTTTGGAATATTTTCTAAGTGTTGGAGCTCCAGCAAGGGGGCGAATGCCGGTCCCCAGACGCCGCCCGGGGAACCAGAGCTGGGTGTAATTGAGCTGGAGGATGGAGCAGCCTCCCTGGAAGTCTGACAGCGGGGCATTGCGGAGGTCTCCAAGCCGACTATCAAGCACCAAAGGCGGGCATGCATGGGGGAATCTCGGCCTCCACTTTTGGAATATTTTCTAAGTGTTTGAGCTCCAGCAAGGGGGCGACAGCCGGTCCCCAGACGCCGCCCGGGGAACCGCGTCGGGTGGGACTGAGCTGGAGGATGGAGCAGCCTCCCTGGAAGTCTGACAGCGGGCCAGCCGGACCCCAGACGCCGCCCGGGGAACCAGAGCTGCGGGGGGAATGAGCTGGAGGATGAAGCAGCCTCCCTGGAAGTCTGACAGCGGGCCAGCCGGTCCCCAGACGCCGCCCGGGGAACCAGAGCTGGGGGGGGAATGAGCTGGAGGATGAAGCAGCCTCCATGGAAGTCCGACAGCGGGCCAGCCGGTCCCCAGACGCCGCCCGGGGAACCAGAGCTGGGTGTAATTGAGCTGGGTGATGGAGCAGCCTCCCTGGAAGTCTGACAGCGGGGGTTTGCGGAGGTCTCCAAGCCGACTATCAAGCACCAAAGGCGGGCATGCGTGGGGGAATCTCGGCCTCCACTTTTGAAATATTTTCTAAGTGTTTGAGCTCCAGCAAGGGGGCGAATGCCGCTCCCCAGACGCCGCCCGGGGAACCAGAGCTGCGGGGGAGTGAGCTGGAGGGTGACGCAGCCTCCCTGGAAGTCTGACAGCGGGCCAGCCGGTCCCCAGACGCCGCCCGGGGAACCAGAGCTGGGGGGGAGTGAGCTGGAGGATGAAGCAGCCTCCATGGAAGTCTGACAGCGAGCCAGCCGGTCCCCAGACGCCGCCCGGGGAACCAGAGCTGGGTGTAATTGAGCTGGGTGATGGAGCAGCCTCCCTGGAAGTCTGACAGCGGGGGTTTGCGGAGGTCTCCAAGCCGACTATCAAGCACCAAAGGCGGGCATGCGTGGGGGAATCTCGGCCTCCACTTTTGAAATATTTTCTAAGTGTTTGAGCTCCAGCAAGGGGGCGAATGCCGCTCCCCAGACGCCGCCCGGGGAACCAGAGCTGCGGGGGAGTGAGCTGGAGGGTGACGCAGCCTCCCTGGAAGTCTGACAGCGGGCCAGCCGGTCCCCAGACGCCGCCCGGGGAACCAGAGCTGCGGGGACGCCGCCCGGGGTGAGCTGGGTGATGGAGCAGCCTCCCTGGAAGTCTGACAGCGAGCCAGCCGGTCCCCAGACGCCGCCCGGGGAACCAGAGCTGGGGTGGAGTGAGCTGGAGGATGGAGCAGCCTCCGCTGTGATGGAGCAGCCTCCATGGAAGTCTGACAGCGGGGCTTTGCGGAGGTCTCCAAGCCGACTATCAAGCACCAAAGGCGGGCATGCGTGGGGGAATCTCGTCCTCCACTTTTTGAATATTTTCTAAGTGTTGGAGCTCCAGCAAGACGGCGAATGCCGGTCCCCAGACGCCGCCCGGGGAACCAGAGCTGGGGGGGGGAATGAGCTGGAGGATGAAGCAGCCTCCATGGAAGTCCGACAGCGGGCCAGCCGGTCCCCAGACGCCGCCCGGGGAACCAGAGCTGGGTGTAATTGAGCTGGAGGATGAAGCAGCCTCCATGGAAGTCTGACAGCGGGGGTTTACGGAGGTCTTCAAGCCGACTATCAAGCACCAAAGGCGGGCATGCGTGGGAGAATCTCGGCCTCCACTTTTGGAATATTTTTCTAAGTGTTTGACCTCCAGCAAGGGGGCGACAGCCGGTCCCCAGACGCCGCCCGGGGAACCAGAGCTGCGGGGAGAGTGAGCTGGGTGATGCAGCAGCCTCCCTGGAAGTCTGACAGCGAGCCAGCCGGTCCCCAGACGCCGCCCGGGGAACCAGAGCTGGGTGTAATTGAGCTGGAGGATGGAGCAGCCTCCCTGGAAGTCTGACAGCGGGGGTTTACGGAGGTCTCCAAGCCGACTATCAAGCACCAAAGGCGGGCATGCGTGGGGGAATCTCGGCCTCCACTTTTGGAATATTTTCTAAGTGTTTGAGCTCCAGCAAGGGGGCGAATGCCGGTCCCCAGACGCCGCCCGGGGAACCAGAGCTGGGGGGGAGTGAGCTGGGGGATGGAGAAGCCTCCCTGGAAGTCTGACAGCGGGCCAGCCGGACCCCAGACGCCGCCCGGGGAACCAGAGCTGCGCGGAGAGTGAGCTGGGTGATGGAGCAGCCTCCCTGGAAGTCTGACAGCGGGGCTTTGCGGAGGTCTCCAAGCCGGCTATCAAGCACCAAAGGCGGGCATGCGTGGGGGAATCTCGGCCTCTAGTTTTGAAATATTTTCTAAGTGTTGGAGCTCCAGCAAGGGGGTGAATGCCGGTCCCCAGACGCCGCCCGGGGAACCAGAGCTGCGGGGGAGTGAGCTGGAGGATGAAGCAGCCTCCCTGGAAGTCTGACAGCGGGCCAGCCGGTCCCCAGACGCCGCCCGGGGAACCAGAGCTGCGGGGGAGTGAGCTGGAGGATGAAGCAGCCTCCCTGGAAGTCTGACAGCGGGCCAGCCGGACCCCAGACGCCGCCCGGGGAACCAGAGGGGGAGTGAGCTGGAGGGTGAAGCAGCCTCCATGGAAGTCTGACAGCGGGCCAGCCGGACCCCAGACGCCGCCCGGGGAACCAGAGCTGCGGGGGAGTGAGCTGGAGGGTGACGCAGCCTCCCTGGAAGTCTGACAGCGAGCCAGCCGGTCCCCAGACGCCGCCCGGGGAACCAGAGCTGGGTGTAATTGAGCTGGAGGATGGAGCAGCCTCCCTGGAAGTCTGACAGCGGGGGTTTACGGAGGTCTCCAAGCCGACTATCAAGCACCAAAGGCGGGTATGCGTGGGGGAATCTCGGCCTCTACTTTTGAAATATTTTCTAAGTGTTTGACCTCCAGCAAGGGGGCGAATGCCGGTCCCCAGACGCCGCCCGGGGAACCAGAGCTGCGGGGGAGTGAGCTGGAGGATGAAGCAGCCTCCATGGAAGTCTGACAGCGGGGTTATTTAAAGTGTATATGTGTGAAATATGATCCAAGTGTTGATTTGACAGGTTTTATAAAGTGTATAAGTGTGAAATATGATCCAAGTGTTGATTTGACAGGTTTTATAAAGTGTATAAGTGTGAAATATGATCCAAGTGTTGATTTGACAGGTTTTATAAAGTGTATATGTGTGAAATATGATCCAAGTGTTGATTTGACAGGTTTTATAAAGTGTATATGTGTGAAATATGCTTTAAGTGTTGACTTTGAAATAAAGTGAGTGTGAAATATGTCCAAGTGTTGATTTGACAGGTTTTATAAAGTGTATATGTGTGAAATATGATCCAAGTGTTGATTTGACAGGTTTTATAAAGTGTATATGTGTGAAATATGATCCAAGTGTTGACTTTGACAGGTTTTATAAAGTGTAAAGTGTATAAGTGTGAAATATGATCCAAGTGTTGACAGGTTTTATAAAGTGTATATGTGTGATGATCCAAGGTTTTATAAAGTGTATAAGTGTGAAATATGATCCAAGTGTTGACTTTGAGAGGGTTTTAAAGTGTAGTGTAATGTGTGAAATATGATCCAAGTGTTGATTTGAGAGGTTTTATAAAGTGTATATGTGTGAAATATGCTTTAAGTGTTGACTTTGAGAGGTTTTATAAAGTGTATAAGTGTGAAATATGATCCAAGTGTTGATTTGACAGGTTTTATAAAGTGTATAAGTGTGAAATATGATCCAAGTGTTGATTTGACAGGTTTTATAAAGTGTATATGTGTGAAATATGATCCAAGTGTTGATTTGACAGGTTTTTTAAAGTGTATATGTGTGAAATATGATCCAAGTGTTGACTTTGAGAGGTTTTTTAAAGTGTATATGTGTGAAATATGCTTTAAGTGTTGACTTTGAGAGGTTTTTTAAAGTGTATATGTGTGAAATATGATCCAAGTGTTGATTTGACAGGTTTTATAAAGTGTATATGTGTGAAATATGATCCAAGTGTTGATTTGACAGGTTTTATAAAGTGTATATGTGTGAAATATGATCCAAGTGTTGATTTGACAGGTTTTATAAAGTGTATATGTGTGAAATATGATCCAAGTGTTGATTTGACAGGTTTTATAAAGTGTATATGTGTGAAATATGATCCAAGTGTTGATTTGACACTGAGAGGTTTTTTAAAGTGTAAAGTGTATATGTGTGAAATATGATCCAAGTGTGATTTGACTTTGATGATCCAAGTGTTGATTTTTTATAAAGTGTATATGTGTGAAATATGCTTTAAGTGTTGACTTTGAGAGGTTTTAAGTGTTGACTTTGAGAGGTTTTATAAAGTGTATATGTGTGAAATATGATCCAAGTGTTGACTTTGAGGGAGGTAAAGTGTATGTGTTATAAAGTGTATATGTGTGAAATATGATCCAAGTGTTGACTTTGAGAGGTTTTATAAAGTGTATTTGATCCAAATTTGACAGGGTTTATAAAGTGTATATGTGTGAAATATGATCCAAGTGATTTGTATAATGTGTGAAATATGATCCAAGTGTTGATTTGAGAGGTTTTATAAAGTGTATATGTGTGAAATATGATCCAAGTGTTGACTTTGACAGGTTTTATAAAGTGTATATGTGTGAAATATGATCCAAGTGTTGATTTGACAGGTTTTTTAAAGTGTATATGTGTGAAATATGTATATGTGTGAAATATGATCCAAGTGTTGATTTGACAGGTTTTATAAGTGTTGACAAGTTTGATTTGACAGGTTTTATAAAGTGTATATGTGTGAAATATGATCCAAGTGTTGACTTTGAGAGGTTTTTTAAAGTGTATATGTGTGAAATATGCTTTAAGTGTTGACTTTGAGAGGTTTTATAAAGTGTATAAGTGTGAAATATGATCCAAGTGTTGATTTGACAGGTTTTATAAAGTGTATATGTGTGAAATATGATCCAAGTGTTGACTTTGACAGGTTTTATAAAGTGTATAAGTGTGAAATATGATCCAAGTGTTGATTTGACAGGTAAAGTGTATATGTGTGAAATTGATCCAAGTGTTGACTTTGAGAGGTTTTTTAAAGTGTATATGTGTGAAATATGCTTTAAAGTGTTGACTTTGACAGGTTTTATAAAGTGTATATGTGTGAAATATGATCCAAGTGTTGATTTGACATCGCACCTTTTATAAAGTGTATATGTGTGTTTAAAGCTAAAAGAGTATTTAGTACTATAAACACTCTATGTGTGAAATATGATCCAAGTGTTGATTTGACAGGTTTTATAAAGTGTATATGTGTGAAATATGATCCAAGTGTATGATTTGACAGTGTTGGGTTTTATAAAGTGTATATGTGTGAAATATGATCCAAGTGTTGATTTGACAGGTTTTATAAAGTGTATATGTGTGAAATATGATCCAAGTGTTGATTTGACAGGTGAAACAATCCAAGTTATAAAGTGTATAAGTGTGAAATATGATCCAAGTGTGATATATAGTGATCCAATTCTGTAAGCAAATAATCCCACTTGAAAGTTATATTTTGATTTAACTGAGAAAAATTTGACAGGTTTTATAAAGTGTATATGTGTGAAATTATTTAAGTGTTGATTTGACAGGTTTTATAAAGTGTATATGTGTGAAATATGAGTTTAGGTTTTATAAAGTGTATATGTGTGAAATAATCCAAGTGTTGATCCAAGTTGATTTGACAGGTTTTATAAAGTGTATATTTGATGATCCAAGGATTTGACAGGTTTTATAAAGTGTATATGTGTGAAATATGCTTTAAGTGTTGATCCAAGTGTTGATTTGACAGGTTTTATAAAGTGTATATGTGTGTGAAATATGATCCAAGTGTTGATTTGACAGGTTTTATAAAGTGTATATGTGTGAAATATGATCCAAGTGTTGATTTGACAGGTTTTATAAAGTGTATATGTGTGAAATATGATCCAAGTGTTGACTTTGAGAGGTTTTATAAAGTGTATATGTGTGAAATATGATCCAAGTGTTGATTTGACAGGTTTTATAAAGTGTATATGTGTGAAATATGCTTTAAGTGTTGACTTTGAGGTTTTATAAAGTGTATATGTGTGAAATATGATCCAAGTGTTGATTTGACAGGTTTTATAAAGTGTATATGTGTGAAATATGCTTTAAGTGTTGACTTTGAGAGGTTTTTTAAAGTGTATATGTGTGAAATACTCCAAGTGTTGATTTGACAGGTTTTATAAAGTGTATATGTGTGAAATATGATCCAAGTGTTGATTTGACAGGTTTTATAAAGTGTATATGTGTGAAATATGATTTAAAGTGTTGATTTGACAGGTTTTTATAAAGTGTATATGTGTGAAATATGCTTTAAGTGTTGACTTTGAGAGGTTTTATAAAGTGTATAAGTGTGAAATATGATCCAAGTGTTGATTTGACAGGTTTTATAAAGTGTATATGTGTGAAATATGATCCAAGTGTTGATTTGACAGGTTTTATAAAGTGTATATGTGTGAAATATGCTTTAAGTGTTGACTTTGAGAGGTTTTTTAAAGTGTATATGTGTGAAATATGCTTTAAGTGTTGACTTTGAGAGGTTTTATAAAGTGTATATGTGTGAAATATGATCCAAGTGTTGACTTTGAGAGGTTTTATAAAGTGTATATGTGTGAAATATGATCCAAGTGTTGATTTGACAGGTTTTATAAAGTGTATAAGTGTGAAATATGCTTTAAGTGTTGACTTTGAGAGGTAAAGTTTATGTGTGAAATATGATCCAAGTGTTGATTTGACAGGTTTTATATATGTGTGAAATATGATCCAAGTGTTGACTTTGAGAGGTTTTTTAAAGTGTATATGTGTGAAATATGATCCAAGTGTTGACTTTGTAAAGTGTATATGTGTGAAATATGATCCAAGTGTTGATTTGACAGGTTTTATAAAGTGTATATGTGTGAAATATGATCCAAGTGTTGATTTGACAGGTTTTATAAAGTGTATATGTGTGAAATATGATCCAAGTGTTGATTTGACAGGTTTTATAAAGTGTATATGTGTGAAATATGATCCAAGTGTTGATTTGACAGGTTTTATAAAGTGTATATGTGTGAAATATGATCCAAGTGTTGATTTGACAGGTTTTATAAAGTGTATATGTGTGAAATATGCTTTAAGTGTTGACTTTGAGAGGTTTTTTAAAGTGTATATGTGTGAAATATGATCCAAGTGTTGATTTGACAGGTTTTATAAAGTGTATATGTGTGAAATATGATCCAAGTGTTGATTTGACAGGTTTTATAAAGTGTATATGTGTGAAATATGCTTTAAGTGTTGACTTTGAGAGGTTTTTTAAAGTGTATATGTGTGAAATATGATCCAAGTGTTGATTTGACAGGTTTTATAAAGTGTATATGTGTGAAATATGATCCAAGTGTTGATTTGACAGGTTTTATAAAGTGTATATGTGTGAAATATGATCCAAGTGTTGATTTGACAGGTTTTATAAAGTGTAATGTGTGAAATATGATCCAAGTGTTGTGACAGGTTTTATAAAGTGTATATGTGTGAAATATGCTTTAAGTGTTGACTTTGAGAGGTTTTTTAAAGTGTATATGTGTGAAATATGCTTTAAGTGTTGACTTTGAGAGGTTTTTTAAAGTGTATATGTGTGAAATATGCTTTGTTGACTTTGAGAGGTTTTATAAAGTGTATATGTGTGAAATATGATCCAAGTGTTGATTTGACATGTTTTATAAAGTGTATATGTGTTTGATCCAAGTGTTGATTTGACAGGTTTTATAAAGTGTATATGTGTGAAATATGATCCAAGTGTTGACTTTGAGAGGTTTTTTAAAGTGTATATGTGTGAAATATGATCCAAGTGTTGATTTGACAGGGTTTATAAAGTGTAATGTGTGAAATATGATCCAAGTGTTGATTTGACAGGTTTTATAAAGTGTATAAGTGTGAAATATGCTTTAAGTGTTGACTTTGAGAGGTTTTTTAATGTGTATATGTGTGAAATATGATCCAAGTGTTGATTTGACAGGTTTTATAAAGTGTATATGTGTGAAATATGATCCAAGTGTTGATTTGACAGGTTTTATAAAGTGTATATGTGTGAAATATGCTTTAAGTGTTGACTTTGAGAGGTTTTTTAAAGTGTATATGTGTGAAATATGCTTTAAGTGTTGACTTTGAGAGGTTTTTTAAAGTGTATATGTGTGAAATATGCTTTAAGTGTTGACTTTGAGAGGTTTTTTAAAGTGTATATGTGTGAAATATGCTTCCTTTCGTTCATTAATGGTGAAACGCTGCCGTTTGGTGGCCGAAAGCGCGCATCGCACCTCATTGAAAATACAAAGGGGGGTTTAAAGCTAAAACGAGTATTTAGTACTATAAACACTCTTTGCATTTCAGATTAATGTATCTGTTAACGTTGACGGTGTTTCTATACAAGCTGAGAGTATTGTGCGGTCATTAAACTGCTCTTAAGTGAGACATATCTTTGTATATCTTTGTATATATTTGTAATATTTTGATATATATTGTTCATTTTACTGAGAAAACAAATTCTGTAAGCAAATAATCCCACTTGATAGTTATATTAACTTGATTTAACTGAGAAAAACATTCAGTAATCAAATAACAACACTTGATATTGATATATAGTGTTCATTTGACTGAGAAAACAAATTCTGTAAGCAAATAATCCCACTTGATAGTTATATTAACTTGATTTAACTGAGAAAAACATTCAGTAATCAAATAACAACACTTGATATAGATATATATTGTTCATTTTACTGAGAAAACAAATTCTGTAAGCAAATAATCCCCCTTGATAGTTATATTAACTTGATTTAACTGAGAAAAACATTCAGTAATCAAATAACAACGCTTGATATTGATATATATTGTTCATTTGACTGAGAAAACAAATTCTGTAAGCAAATAATCCCACTTGATAGTTATATTAACTTGATTTAACTGAGAAAAACATTCAGTAATCAAATAACAACGCTTGATATTGATATATAGTGTTCATTTGACTGAGAAAACAAATTCTGTAAGCAAATAATCCCACTTCATAGTTATATTGACTTGATTTAACTGAGAAAAACATTCAGTAATCAAATAACAACACTTGATATTGATATATAGTGTTCATTTGACTGAGAAAACAAATTCTGTAAGCAAATAATCCCACTTGATAGTTATATTAACTTGATTTAACTGAGAAAAACATTCAGTAATCAAATAACAACACTTGATATTGATATATAGTGTTCATTTGACTGAGAAAACAAATTCTGTAAGCAAATAATCCCACTTGACAGTTATATTAACTTGATTTAACTGAGAAAAACATTCAGTAATCAAATAACAACACTTGATATTGATATATAGTGTTCATTTGACTGAGAAAACAAATTCTGTAAGCAAATAATCCCACTTGACAGTTATATTAACTTGATTTAACTGAGAAAAACATTCAGTAATCAAATAACAACACTTGATATTGATATATAGTGTTCATTTGACTGAGAAAACAAATTCTGTAAGCAAATAATCCCACTTGATAGTTATATTAACTTGATTTAACTGAGAAAAACATTCAGTAATCAAATAACAACACTTGATATAGATATATAGTGTTCATTTTACTGAGAAAACAAATTCTGTAAGCAAATAATCCCACTTGATAGTTATATTAACTTGATTTAACTGAGAAAAACATTCAGTAATCAAATAACAACACTTGATATAGATATATATTGTTCATTTTACTGAGAAAACAAATTCTGTAAGCAAATAATCCCACTTGATAGTTATATTAACTTGATTTAACTGAGAAAAACATTCAGTAATCAAATAACAACACTTGATATTGATATATAGTGTTCATTTGACTGAGAAAACAAATTCTGTAAGCAAATAATCCCACTTGACAGTTATATTAACTTGATTTAACTGAGAAAAACATTCAGTAATCAAATAACAACACTTGATATTGATATATAGTGTTCATTTGACTGAGAAAACAAATTCTGTAAGCAAATAATCCCACTTGACAGTTATATTAACTTGATTTAACTGAGAAAAACATTCAGTAATCAAATAACAACACTTGATATTGATATATAGTGTTCATTTGACTGAGAAAACAAATTCTGTAAGCAAATAATCCCACTTGACAGTTATATTAACTTGATTTAACTGAGAAAAACATTCAGTAATCAAATAACAACACTTGATATTGATATATAGTGTTCATTTGACTGAGAAAACAAATTCTGTAAGCAAATAATCCCACTTGATAGTTATATTAACTTGATTTAACTGAGAAAAAAACTGACAGGTTTTTTAAAGTGTATATGTGTGAAATATGCTTTAAGTGTTGACTTTGAGAGGTTTTTTAAAGTGTATATGTGTGAAATATGCTTCAAGTGTTGACTTTGAGAGGTTTTTTAAAGTGTATATGTGTGAAATATGCTTTAAAGTTGACTTTGAGAGGTTTTTTAATGTGTATATGTGTGAAATATGCTTCCTTTCGTTCATTAATGGTGAAACGCTGCCGTTTGGTGGCCGAAAGCGCGCATCGCACCTCATTGAAGGAAAATATACACACGGTTTATCTAAGTCCGTTTAAAATGGGATGGGCGAAGGAAAGTTGAGCAAAAGCTCCTGAAAATAGTCTAGGGGGAGTTACGCGGTGTCATTTGTTTGAATTTATTAGAAAGAGAACCGTGCCGGCAACTTAAAAACAGTATGCGGCTTCAGATGACATCATTCGGTACGGAGCGTCGCGGGGGACAAAAGAGTGAAAGCTATACACCGCGCGGCGACGCCTCCCGCGAGATACTTCCGGTTCGTCGTCAGGGGAGGAGGTCAAAACAAAGATGGAGGGCGCCGCATGGCGGGTGAGTCAACTTTTACTTTAAAACGGGCTAGAATGACACATCCGCGACATTCTAGTGGGTGTTAAAGACGGCGAAGGGATCTCTGAGATAAGTTTGAGGCCAACTGTGAGCAAAAGAGGACCGTGACGTCGAAAAACGGTCAAAAACGGTCGAAAAAAAAAACGGTCGCGTTTGACGGTTGGGGGGGTGGGGGGCGGGGGGGACGCGTTATCGATCGTAGGGGAGCTTAAAATGGCTTTCCATAAAGCCACGCTTAACCAAATAAGCTTTTCCGGGTTCTTTACAGAGGGAAGGAAGTCAGTAATCAAATAACAACACTTGATATTGATATATATTGTTCATTTGACTGATAAAATCAATTCTGTAAGCAAATAATCCCACTTGATAGTTATATTAACTTGATTTAACTGAGAAAAACATTCAGTAATCAAATAACAACACTTGATATTGATATATAGTGTTCATTTGACTGAGAAAACAAATTCTGTAAGCAAATAATCCCACTTGATAGTTATATTAACTTGATTTAACTGAGAAAAACATTCAGTAATCAAATAACAACACTTGATATTGATATATAGTGTTCATTTGACTGATAAAATCAATTCTGTAAGCAAATAATCCCACTTGATAGTTATATTAACTTGATTTAACTGAGAAAAACATTCAGTAATCAAATAACAACACTTGATATTGATATATATTGTTCATTTTACTGAGAAAACAAATTCTGTAAGCAAATAATCCCACTTCATTTATTATTAGTAGTAGTATTGTTGTTATTATTATGATATAGTATCAATATGCATGTGTTTTTCAGCTCCTACCATGGGTACAGGTACGAAAAGTGACTGAAGCTTTTAAAGGACAACCGACACTTTTGCACAACTTGTTTTCCATCAACAAAAATGACTTCAAATGACTTCTACATGACTTCAAATGACTTCTACATGCCCAGGTGAGCTGTTACGGACGCTTGACAGCGTACTGTCATATTCTATATTATTACTATTATTAGTATTGTTGTTATTATTATGATATAGTATCAATATGCATGTGTTTTTCAGCTCCTACCATGGGCACAGGTACAGGCTTTTAAAGGACAACCGACACTTTTGCGAAAAGTGACAAATGAAGACTTTTGCCCGGGTGAAACGCTTGACAACTGTCATATTCTATATTATTATTAGTAGTAGTATTGTTGTTATTATTATGATATAGTATCAATATGCATGTTATTTTCAGCATGGGCACAGGTACGAAAAGTGACTGAAGCTTTTAAAGGACAACCGACACTTTTGCACAACTTCAAATGACTTCAAATGACTTCTACATGCCTGGGTGAGCTGTTACGGACGCTTGACAGCGTACTGTCATATTCTATATTATTACTATTATTAGTATTGTTGTTATTATTATGATATAGTATCAATATGCATGTGTTTTTCAGCTCCTACCATGGGTACAGGTACGAAAAGTGACTGAAGCTTTTAAAGGACAACCGACACTTTTGCGCAACATCATCAAGAAAAATGAAAATGACTTCAAATGACTTCAAATGACTTCTACATGCCCGGGTGAGCTGTTACGGACGCTTGACAGCGTACTGTCATATTCTATATTATTACTATTATTAGTATTGTTGTTATTATTATGATATAGTATCAATATGCATGTTATTTTCAGCTCCTACCATGGGCACAGGTACGAAAAGTGACTGAAGCTTTTAAAGGACAACCGACACTTTTGCACAACTTGTTTTCCATCAAGAAAAATGACTTCAAATGACTTCTACATGACTTCAAATGACTTCTACATGCCCAGGTGAGCTGTTACGGACGCTTGACAGCGTACTGTCATATTCTATATTATTACTATTATTAGTATTGTTGTTATTATTATGATATAGTATCAATATGCATGTGTTTTTCAGCTCCTACCATGGGTACAGGTACGAAAAGTGACTGAAGCTTTTAAAGGACAACCGACACTTTTGCGCAACATCAAGAAAAATGACTTCAAATGACTTCTACATGACTTCAAATGACTTCTACATGCCCAGGTGAGCTGTTACGGACGCTTGACAGCGTACTGTCATATTCTATATTATTACTATTATTAGTATTGTTGTTATTATTATGATATAGTATCAATATGCATGTTATTTTCAGCTCCTACCATGGGCACAGGTACGAAAAGTGACTGAAGCTTTTAAAGGACAACCGACACTTTTGCGCAACATCAAGAAAAATGACTTCAAATGACTTCAAATGACTTCTACATGCCTGGGTGAGCTGTTACGGACGCTTGACAGCGTACTGTCATATTCTATATTATTACTATTATTAGTATTGTTGTTATTATTATGATATAGTATCAATATGCATGTGTTTTTCAGCTCCTACCATGGGTACAGGTACGAAAAGTGACTGAAGCTTTTAAAGGACAACCGACACTTTTGCGCAACATCAAGAAAAATGACTTCAAATGACTTCAAATGACTTCAAATGACTTCTACATGCCCAGGTGAGCTGTTACGGACGCTTGACAGCGTACTGTCATATTCTATATTATTACTATTATTAGTATTGTTGTTATTATTATGATATAGTATCAATATGCATGTGTTTTTCAGCTCCTACCATGGGTACAGGTACGAAAAGTGACTGAAGCTTTTAAAGGACAACCGACACTTTTGCGCAACATCAAGAAAAATGACTTCAAATGACTTCAAATGACTTCAAATGACTTCTACATGCCCAGGTGAGCTGTTACGGACGCTTGACAGCGTACTGTCATATTCTATATTATTACTATTATTAGTATTGTTGTTATTATTATGATATAGTATCAATATGCATGTGTTTTTCAGCTCCTACCATGGGTACAGGTACGAAAAGTGACTGAAGCTTTTAAAGGACAACCGACACTTTTGCGCAACATCAAGAAAAATGACTTCAAATGACTTCAAATGACTTCAAATGACTTCTACATGCCCGGGTGAGCTGTTACGTACGCTTGACAGCGTGCTGTCATATTCTATATTATTATTTGTAGTAGTATTGTTGTTATTATTATGATATAGTATCTATATACTGATGAAATGTATTCTTATGATGAAATGAAATGGATTATTATGATGAAACCACACTGCACGAGTCCAACTTTGACGTTTTCTCTCTTTCAGTGCGGGTTAAATGCTCAGCCAGCACTTCCGCAATGAGATTCCAAAGTCATCTGAAGTCAAGGGAGTCAAGGAGGGCCGCTTAAGAGTTGCGGACGACGTCAAGACAATACAGGGTATGTATTGGATTGGATTGGATTGGATTTGCCTTTATTAGTCTCGCGGTAAAGAAACAATATTGATGAAATAAATCCTCCCTAAATAACTCCCTCCACAGTCGCAGTTGTCCTTTCCGTCCGCCAGAGGGCTCCAGAGACCTTCCGAACGAGCCGGCCGCCGGCCAGCCGCCGGCCGTCTCCCCGGTCATAACGCGGTGCTATATTTCAAGCAGACCTCACTTTGGCCTTTTTCTCGGTTTGTTTTGCTTTTGCCTAGAATAACTGATTTTTAAATGACCTCGTCGCTAGGTTTGCCGTCTGAGGAAGATCCGGATACGGCGAGTGACTGGCCGGCCGCTCACCTGGACGACGCGCGACGACTTCCGACGCCGACGTCCTGGGTACGGCGAGCTGCGTCCGTAACGACGAGTAAGGCCATCGTCGTCATTCTTTCCTGGCTTTTTGCTGCTTCCCGGTTGTATTGAATTTCTTTGACATCCTAGACGTACGGCGCTACCTCACTCGACGTTTCTAATCGAGGCGTGTGGCCCGTTGTCAATCGTCTGTCTTTTTTTGCCCTTTGTCCTTGACAGGCGGCGGGCGGCGGGCGGCGGGCGGCGAGCGGCTTTGCGGCGGCGAGCTACGGCAGGAGCGCAGCGGGCTTTGCGGAGCCCAATATAATATTCGATTCAATTTCAATAAAATTGAAATGCTCATTTCAGTCAAAAGTGTGTCGTCCCTCGTTCTTGTCCATCACCTCCGCGAATATGCTCCAAGTGTTGACTTTGACAGGTTTTATAAAGTGTATAAGTGTGAAATATGATCCAGTGTTGATTTGACAGGTTTTATAAAGTGTATAAGTGTGAAATATGCACCCATGACTGACAGGTTTTATAAAGTGTATAAGTGTGAAATATGCACCCAGTGCTGACTGACAGGTTTTTTAAAATGTATAAGTGTAAAATATGACTTTGACAGGTTTTATAAAGTGTATAAGTGTGAAATATGCACCCAGTGCTGTGACAGGTTTTATAAAGTGTATAAGTGTGAAATACACCCAGTGCTGACTGACAGGTTTTATAAAGTGTATAAGTGTGAAATATGCACCCAGTGCTGACTGACAGGTTTTATAAAGTGTATAAGTGTGAAATATGCACCCAGTGCTGACTGACAGGTTTTATAAAGTGTATAAGTGTGAAATATGCACCCAGTGCTGACTGACAGGTTTTATAAAGTGTATAAGTGTGAAATATGCACCCAGTGCTGACTGACAGGTTTTATAAAGTGTATAAGTGTGAAATATGCACCCAGTGCTGACTGACAGGTTTTTTAAAGTGTATAAGTGTGAAATATGCACCCAGTGCTGACTGACAGGTTTTATAAAGTGTATAAGTGTGAAATATGCACCCAGTGCTGACTGACAGGTTTTATAAAGTGTATAAGTGTGAAATATGCACCCAGTGCTGACTTTGACGTCAGGCGTCGGCCGGGATGAAAGCAATAGCGTATAAGACCACGGTCGGAGACGGGAAGCGGAGCTGAAGATGTCGAGGTTTCCTTTGGGAGCTACCGGGTCGGATAGGACGGGAGAGAAAGGATGCTGAGCCTTAGCCTTCAAGTGCCAGGCGGGAGACCGAGAGAGAGGAAGAACGGCTTTACGGATGCTGTCAAAGAGGACGCCGCGTCGCTTCGTGTGAGCGGGTTGGCTAGATGATGCGACTTCCGGATAGAGTCGAGGTTCCTTATTAGGACGACTCGTGTGCGTCGGATGGAGGGAGGGAGAAGGTTATTGACACGTGTGGCTCCCGTAGGCTCTCATCAGACCGACTCGCGGGAGCGCATCCTTTGACCCGCGCCGGCCGGGCATCACCGGTATAGAAGTAGAAGGCGCGAATACGATTCGCTCATACGGTTACACGCGCGAAGCCAGCCGGCGCCGGAGAAGAGGATGCGCAAAGCCGGGATAGGTGGAGGACATTGATTCGATGCGGCGAGCCCCTGAGGGGAAAAGCCGAAAGGAAAGGAAGAAGACGGCAAAGACGGTGATTATATCAACCTCTGAAATGGAGCGCCCCGGGGGTTTCCCTTTTTTTTTTTTTTTTTTTTGAAACAGTTTTGCACATTTGCACAGCTTCAGGTTGACGTTTTTATACTTTCACGCTCAGAATATCTCATTTTCTATCATTTAGCCCCTTTACCCCCTTCAAATCGCTGCCCCCGACTTCCCCCCGACTGCAAATTCCCCCGTTTGCGGGAGGAATAAGGGGTTTCTGATATTTTGCCACCTCCTCCATCAAACAGCTGTGCTCAAAAAGCCCCCCGCAGCCGGCATACGGTGAACGGACGGGGCTCCGCGCGTGGCTTTGACTGAGAAAAAAAAAGAAAAGACACACTATTCAAAGCAAAAGGCTGTTTGAGGGCGATAAACGTGTGTTTATTGACGCCGTAGGATGGCTACGCGGCGTGGCTAACTTTTAGCTTCGTGAGGACTAGGGGGGAAACGGCCCGGACGGCGCGGAGCGGGTGGAACTACAACTCGGGGCGCGCTCTCCATAGGAAAGAATGGGATCCGGGGCGATAGACGACTACTACTCCCAGAATGCCGCGCGCCCGACCGACCAATCGCGACGCCCGTTCGGCGAGGGGCGGGTCGAGGCGGCGGCTCCCTCCGCTCCCTCTCTCGCTCCTCGGCCGAAACGCGTGGCTGCCGGGGCAGGCGACGAGGGAACTCGGCCGGAGCGGCGCGTCGGAGGTCGTCGACGGTCCAAAACGTAAGTTATCTCCCCCCTCGCGCCGTCACGGTGGCCGTAGCCGGCGCGGCGGCGCGTGAAAGCTCGCTTCGGCCGTGTAAAAGGGCCCGGCGGTCGCGTGGAAGCCTGCTCCGGTAGCGGTTAGCCGCTAGCGCTAACGGGGCCTCCACTGCGAGAGCCGGGTAGTTTAGCCACTAAAAATCACTTCTAAAGTCGTTTTTGTTATTCTAAGGCGTGTAGTTTTAGTTAATCAGACGATATCCTACCGTTAGGTGATACTTTAAGGTTAGGGTTACTGTTTGGGCACACTAGACAGGGTGCTGCCACATTCTATATTATTATTAGTAGTAGTAGTAGTAGTAGTATTAGTAGTATTGTTGTTATTATGATATAGTATCAATATGCATGTTATTTTCAGCTCCTATCATGGGCGCAGGTACGAAAAGTGACTGAAGCTTTTAAAGGACAACCGACACTTTTGCACAACTTGTTTTCCATCAACAAAAATGACTTCAAATGACTTCTACATGACTTCAAATGACTTCTACATGCCCAGGTGAGCTGTTACGGACGCTTGACAGCGTACTGTCATATTCTATATTATTACTATTATTAGTATTGTTGTTATTATTATGATATAGTATCAATATGCATGTTATTTTCAGCTCCTATCATGGGCACAGGTACGAAAAGTGACTGAAGCTTTTAAAGGACAACCGACACTTTTGCACAACTTGTTTTCCATCAACAAAAATGACTTCAAATGGCTTCAAATGACTTCAAATGACTTCTACATGCCCAGGTGAGCTGTTCCGGACGCTTGACAGCGTGCTGTCATATTCTATATTATTATATTAGTAGTATTGTTGTTATTATTATGATATAGTATCAATATGCATGTTATTTTCAGCTCCTATCATGGGCACAGGTACGAAAAGTGACTGAAGCTTTTAAAGGACAACCGACACTTTTGCACAACTTGTTTTCCATCAACAAAAATGACTTCAAATGACTTCTACATGACTTCAAATGACTTCTACATGCCCAGGTGAGCTGTTACGGACGCTTGACAGCGTACTGTCATATTCTATATTATTACTATTATTAGTATTGTTGTTATTATTATGATATAGTATCAATATGCATGTTATTTTCAGCTCCTATCATGGGCACAGGTACGAAAAGTGACTGAAGCTTTTAAAGGACAACCGACACTTTTGCACAACTTGTTTTCCATCAACAAAAATGACTTCAAATGGCTTCAAATGACTTCAAATGACTTCTACATGCCCAGGTGAGCTGTCACGGACGCTTGACAGCGTACTGTCATATTCTATATTATTACTATTATTAGTATTGTTGTTATTATTATGATATAGTATCAATATGCATGTTATTTTCAGCTCCTATCATGGGCACAGGTACGAAAAGTGACTGAAGCTTTTAAAGGACAACCGACACTTTTGCACAACTTGTTTTCCATCAACAAAAATGACTTCAAATGACTTCTACATGACTTCAACATGCCCAGGTGAGCTGTTACGGACGCTTGACAGCGTACTGTCATATTCTATATTATTACTATTATTAGTATTGTTGTTATTATTATGATATAGTATCAATATGCATGTTATTTTCAGCTCCTACCATGGGCTTGACAGGTACGAAAAGTGACTGAAGCTTTTAAAGGACAATATGCATGACAGCTCCTTCATGGGCACAGGTACGAAAAGTGACTGAAGCTTTTAAAGGACAACCGACACTTTTGCACAACTTGTTTTCCATCAACAAAAATGACTTCAAATGACTTCTACATGACTTCAAATGACTTCTACATGCCCAGGTGAGCTGTTACGGACGCTTGACAGCGTACTGTCATATTCTATATTATTACTATTATTAGTATTGTTGTTATTATTATGATATAGTATCAATATGCATGTTATTTTCAGCTCCTATCATGGGCACAGGTACGAAAAGTGACTGAAGCTTTTAAAGGACAACCGACACTTTTGCACAACTTGTTTTCCATCAACAAAAATGACTTCAAATGACTTCTACATGACTTCAAATGACTTCTACATGCCCAGGTGAGCTGTTACGGACGCTTGACAGCGTACTGTCATATTCTATATTATTACTATTAGTAGTATTGTTGTTATTATTATGATATAGTATCAATATGCATGTTATTTTCAGCTCCTATCATGGGCACAGGTACGAAAAGTGACTGAAGCTTTTAAAGGACAACCGACACTTTTGCACAACTTGTTTTCCATCAACAAAAATGACTTCAAATGACTTCTACATGACTTCAAATGACTTCTACATGCCCAGGTGAGCTGTTACGGACGCTTGACAGCGTACTGTCATATTCTATATTATTACTATTATTAGTATTGTTGTTATTATTATGATATAGTATCAATATGCATGTTATTTTCAGCTCCTATCATGGGCACAGGTACGAAAAGTGACTGAAGCTTTTAAAGGACAACCGACACTTTTGCACAACTTGTTTTCATCATCAAAAAAAAATGACTTCAAATGACTTCTACATGACTTCAAATGACTTCTACATGCCCAGGTGAGCTGTTACGGACGCTTGACAGCGTACTGTCATATTCTATATTATTACTATTATTAGTATTGTTGTTATTATTATGATATAGTATCAATATGCATGTTATTTTCAGCTCCTATCATGGGCACAGGTACGAAAAGTGACTGAAGCTTTTAAAGGACAACCGACACTTTTGCACAACTTGTTTTCCATCAACAAAAATGACTTCAAATGACTTCTACATGACTTCAAATGACTTCTACATGCCCAGGTGAGCTGTTACGGACGCTTGACAGCGTACTGTCATATTCTATATTATTACTATTATTAGTATTGTTGTTATTATTATGATATAGTATCAATATGCATGTTATTTTCAGCTCCTATCATGGGCACAGGTACGAAAAGTGACTGAAGCTTTTAAAGGACAACCGACACTTTTGCACAACTTGTTTTCCATCAACAAAAATGACTTCAAATGACTTCTACATGACTTCAAATGACTTCTACATGCCCAGGTGAGCTGTTACGGACGCTTGACAGCGTACTGTCATATTCTATATTATTACTATTATTAGTATTGTTGTTATTATTATGATATAGTATCAATATGCATGTTATTTTCAGCTCCTATCATGGGCACAGGTACGAAAAGTGACTGAAGCTTTTAAAGGACAACCGACACTTTTGCACAACTTGTTTTCCATCAACAAAAATGACTTCAAATGACTTCTACATGACTTCAAATGACTTCTACATGCCCAGGTGAGCTGTTACGGACGCTTGACAGCGTACTGTCATATTCTATATTATTACTATTATTAGTATTGTTGTTATTATTATGATATAGTATCAATATGCATGTTATTTTCAGCTCCTATCATGGGCACAGGTACGAAAAGTGACTGAAGCTTTTAAAGGACAACCGACACTTTTGCACAACTTGTTTTCCATCAACAAAAATGACTTCAAATGACTTCTACATGACTTCAAATGACTTCTACATGCCCAGGTGAGCTGTTACGGACGCTTGACAGCGTACTGTCATATTCTATATTATTACTATTATTAGTATTGTTGTTATTATTATGATATAGTATCAATATGCATGTTATTTTCAGCTCCTATCATGGGCACAGGTACGAAAAGTGACTGAAGCTTTTAAAGGACAACCGACACTTTTGCACAACTTGTTTTCCATCAACAAAAATGACTTCAAATGACTTCTACATGACTTCAAATGACTTCTACATGCCCAGGTGAGCTGTTACGGACGCTTGACAGCGTACTGTCATATTCTATATTATTACTATTATTAGTATTGTTGTTATTATTATGATATAGTATCAATATGCATGTTATTTTCAGCTCCTATCATGGGCACAGGTACGAAAAGTGACTGAAGCTTTTAAAGGACAACCGACACTTTTGCACAACTTGTTTTCCATCAACAAAAATGACTTCAAATGACTTCTACATGACTTCAAATGACTTCTACATGCCCAGGTGAGCTGTTACGGACGCTTGACAGCGTACTGTCATATTCTATATTATTACTATTATTAGTATTGTTGTTATTATTATGATATAGTATCAATATGCATGTTATTTTCAGCTCCTATCATGGGCACAGGTACGAAAAGTGACTGAAGCTTTTAAAGGACAACCGACACTTTTGCACAACTTGTTTTCCATCAACAAAAATGACTTCAAATGACTTCTACATGACTTCAAATGACTTCTACATGCCCAGGTGAGCTGTTACGGACGCTTGACAGCGTACTGTCATATTCTATATTATTACTATTATTAGTATTGTTGTTATTATTATGATATAGTATCAATATGCATGTTATTTTCAGCTCCTATCATGGGCACAGGTACGAAAAGTGACTGAAGCTTTTAAAGGACAACCGACACTTTTGCACAACTTGTTTTCCATCAACAAAAATGACTTCAAATGACTTCTACATGACTTCAAATGACTTCTACATGCCCAGGTGAGCTGTTACGGACGCTTGACAGCGTACTGTCATATTCTATATTATTACTATTATTAGTATTGTTGTTATTATTATGATATAGTATCAATATGCATGTTATTTTCAGCTCCTATCATGGGCACAGGTACGAAAAGTGACTGAAGCTTTTAAAGGACAACCGACACTTTTGCACAACTTGTTTTCCATCAACAAAAATGACTTCAAATGACTTCTACATGACTTCAAATGACTTCTACATGCCCAGGTGAGCTGTTACGGACGCTTGACAGCGTACTGTCATATTCTATATTATTACTATTATTAGTATTGTTGTTATTATTATGATATAGTATCAATATGCATGTTATTTTCAGCTCCTATCATGGGCACAGGTACGAAAAGTGACTGAAGCTTTTAAAGGACAACCGACACTTTTGCACAACATCAAGAAGAAAAAAAAATGACTTCAAATGACTTCTACATGACTTCAAATGACTTCTACATGCCCAGGTGAGCTGTTACGGACGCTTGACAGCGTACTGTCATATTCTATATTATTACTATTATTAGTATTGTTGTTATTATTATGATATAGTATCAATATGCATGTTATTTTCAGCTCCTATCATGGGCACAGGTACGAAAAGTGACTGAAGCTTTTAAAGGACAACCGACACTTTTGCACAACTTGTTTTCCATCAACAAAAATGACTTCAAATGACTTCTACATGACTTCAAATGACTTCTACATGCCCAGGTGAGCTGTTACGGACGCTTGACAGCGTGCTGTCATATTCTATATTATTATTAGTAGTAGTATTGTTGTTATTATTATGATATAGTATCAATATGCATGTTATTTTCAGCTCCTATCATGGGCACAGGTACGAAAAGTGACTGAAGCTTTTAAAGGACAACCGACACTTTTGCACAACTTGTTTTCCATCAACAAAAATGACTTCAAATGACTTCTACATGACTTCAAATGACTTCTACATGCCCAGGTGAGCTGTTACGGACGCTTGACAGCGTACTGTCATATTCTATATTATTACTATTATTAGTATTGTTGTTATTATTATGATATAGTATCAATATGCATGTTATTTTCAGCTCCTATCATGGGCACAGGTACGAAAAGTGACTGAAGCTTTTAAAGGACAACCGACACTTTTGCACAACTTGTTTTCCATCAACGAAAAATGACTTCAAATGACTTCTACATGACTTCAAATGACTTCTACATGCCCAGGTGAGCTGTTACGGACGCTTGACAGCGTACTGTCATATTCTATATTATTACTATTATTAGTATTGTTGTTATTATTATGATATAGTATCAATATGCATGTTATTTTCAGCTCCTATCATGGGCACAGGTACGAAAAGTGACTGAAGCTTTTAAAGGACAACCGACACTTTTGCACAACTTGTTTTCCATCAACAAAAATGACTTCAAATGACTTCTACATGACTTCAAATGACTTCTACATGCCCAGGTGAGCTGTTACGGACGCTTGACAGCGTACTGTCATATTCTATATTATTACTATTATTAGTATTGTTGTTATTATTATGATATAGTATCAATATGCATGTTATTTTCAGCTCCTATCATGGGCACAGGTACGAAAAGTGACTGAAGCTTTTAAAGGACAACCGACACTTTTGCACAACTTGTTTTCCATCAACAAAAATGACTTCAAATGACTTCTACATGACTTCAAATGACTTCTACATGCCCAGGTGAGCTGTTACGGACGCTTGACAGCGTACTGTCATATTCTATATTATTACTATTATTAGTATTGTTGTTATTATTATGATATAGTATCAATATGCATGTTATTTTCAGCTCCTATCATGGGCACAGGTACGAAAAGTGACTGAAGCTTTTAAAGGACAACCGACACTTTTGCACAACTTGTTTTCCATCAACAAAAATGACTTCAAATGACTTCTACATGACTTCAAATGACTTCTACATGCCCAGGTGAGCTGTTACGGACGCTTGACAGCGTACTGTCATATTCTATATTATTACTATTATTAGTATTGTTGTTATTATTATGATATAGTATCAATATGCATGTTATTTTCAGCTCCTATCATGGGCACAGGTACGAAAAGTGACTGAAGCTTTTAAAGGACAACCGACACTTTTGCACAACTTGTTTTCCATCAACAAAAATGACTTCAAATGACTTCTACATGACTTCAAATGACTTCTACATGCCCAGGTGAGCTGTTACGGACGCTTGACAGCGTGCTGTCATATTCTATATTATTATTAGTAGTAGTATTGTTGTTATTATTATGATATAGTATCAATATGCATGTTATTTTCAGCTCCTATCATGGGCACAGGTACGAAAAGTGACTGAAGCTTTTAAAGGACAACCGACACTTTTGCACAACTTGTTTTCCATCAACAAAAATGACTTCAAATGACTTCTACATGACTTCAAATGACTTCTACATGCCCAGGTGAGCTGTTACGGACGCTTGACAGCGTACTGTCATATTCTATATTATTACTATTATTAGTATTGTTGTTATTATTATGATATAGTATCAATATGCATGTTATTTTCAGCTCCTATCATGGGCACAGGTACGAAAAGTGACTGAAGCTTTTAAAGGACAACCGACACTTTTGCACAACTTGTTTTCCATCAACAAAAATGACTTCTACATGACTTCAAATGACTTCTACATGCCCAGGTGAGCTGTTACGGACGCTTGACAGCGTACTGTCATATTCTATATTATTACTATTATTAGTATTGTTGTTATTATTATGATATAGTATCAATATGCATGTGTTTTTCAGCTCCTACCATGGGTACAGGTACGAAAAGTGACTGAAGCTTTTAAAGGACAACCGACACTTTTGCACAACTTGTTTTCCATCAACAAAAATGACTTCAAATGACTTCTACATGACTTCAAATGACTTCTACATGCCCAGGTGAGCTGTTACGGACGCTTGACAGCGTACTGTCATATTCTATATTATTACTATTATTAGTATTGTTGTTATTATTATGATATAGTATCAATATGCATGTTATTTTCAGCTCCTATCATGGGCACAGGTACGAAAAGTGACTGAAGCTTTTAAAGGACAACCGACACTTTTGCACAACTTGTTTTCCATCAACAAAAATGACTTCTACATGACTTCAAATGACTTCTACATGCCCAGGTGAGCTGTTACGGACGCTTGACAGCGTGCTGTCATATTCTATATTATTATTAGTAGTAGTATTGTTGTTATTATTATGATATAGTATCAATATGCATGTTATTTTCAGCTCCTATCATGGGCACAGGTACGAAAAGTGACTGAAGCTTTTAAAGGACAACCGACACTTTTGCACAACTTGTTTTCCATCAAAAATGACTTCAAAAATGACTTCTACATGACTTCAAATGACTTCTACATGCCCAGGTGAGCTGTTACGGACGCTTGACAGCGTGCTGTCATATTCTATATTATTATT
This sequence comes from Hippocampus bargibanti, assembly GCF_051943395.1. Lineage (NCBI taxonomy): Eukaryota > Metazoa > Chordata > Actinopteri > Syngnathiformes > Syngnathidae > Hippocampus > Hippocampus bargibanti. The sequence goes on from NW_028296986.1 coordinate 26,858, forward strand.
ATTAGTAGTATTGTTGTTATTATTATGATATAGTATCAATATGCATGTTATTTTCAGCTCCTATCATGGGCACAGGTACGAAAAGTGACTGAAGCTTTTAAAGGACAACCGACACTTTTGCACAACTTGTTTTCCATCAACAAAAATGACTTCAAATGACTTCTACATGACTTCAAATGACTTCTACATGCCCAGGTGAGCTGTTACGGACGCTTGACAGCGTGCTGTCATATTCTATATTATTATTATTATTAGTATTGTTGTTATTATTATGATATAGTATCAATATGCATGTGTTTTTCAGCTCCTATCATGGGCACAGGTACGAAAAGTGACTGAAGCTTTTAAAGGACAACCGACACTTTTGCACAACTTGTTTTCCATCAACAAAAATGACTTCAAATGACTTCTACATGACTTCAAATGACTTCTACATGCCCAGGTGAGCTGTTACGGACGCTTGACAGCGTACTGTCATATTCTATATTATTACTATTATTAGTATTGTTGTTATTATTATGATATAGTATCAATATGCATGTTATTTTCAGCTCCTATCATGGGCACAGGTACGAAAAGTGACTGAAGCTTTTAAAGGACTTCAAATGACTTCAAATGACTTCTACATGCCTGGGTGAGCTGTTACGGACGCTTGACAGCGTACTGTCATATTCTATATTATTACTATTATTAGTATTGTTGTTATTATTATGATATAGTATCAATATGCATGTTATTTTCAGCTCCTACCATGGGCACAGGTATGAAAAGTGACTGAAGCTTTTAAAGGACAACCGACACTTTTGCTCAACTTTGTTTTCCATCAAGAAAAATGACTTCAAATGACTTCAAATGACTTCTACATGCCTGGGTGAGCTGTTACGGACGCTTGACAGCGTGCTGTCATATTCTATATTATTACTATTATTAGTATTGTTGTTATTATTATGATATAGTATCAATATGCATGTGTTTTTCAGCTCCTACCATGTATGAAAAGTGACTGAAGCTTTTAAAGGACAACCGACACTTTTATCAAGAAAAATGACTTCATGACTTCAAATGACTTCAAATGACTTCTACATGCCCAGGTGAGCTTTACGGACGCTTGACAGCGTACTGTCTATTCATGGGTATCACAGGTACGAAAAGTGACTGAAGCTTTTAAAGGACAACCGACACTGATTGCTCAACTACCTTGTTTTCCATCAAGAAAAATGACTTCAAATGACTTCAAATGACTTCAAATGACCTCTACATGCCTGGGTGAACTATTACGGACGCTTGACAGCGTACTGTCATATTCTATATTATTACTATTATTAGTATTGTTGTTATTATTATGATATAGTATCAATGGCAAGGTATTCCCCATTCATTTCTATGCAGGTGCAGTACCTTCGTCGACCGCCAGGGTGAAGGCCTCCAAGCAGTACCTCAGGTGGCCACCTGAGGGCCCCCTAACCTACCTGTCAATCATGTAAAAAAAAAAAAAAAAGTGTTGCAGTCCCTCGTTTGTCCTCGTAGGGGGCGCTCGTCCCATTCATTTTGAATGGCAGGGTATTCCCCCATTCATTTCTATGCATGTGCAAAAAAAAAAGTCGCAGTACCTCGTTCGTCCTCCTAGGAGGCGCTTGTCCCATTCATTTTCAATGGCAATGTATTCCCCATTCATTTCTATGCAGGTGCAGTACCTTCGTCGACCGCCAGGGTGAAGGCCTCCAAGCGGTACCTCAGGTGGCCACCTGAGGGCCCCCTAACCTACCTGTCAATCATGTAAAAAAAAAAAAAAAAAAGTGTTGCAGTCCCTCGTTCGCCCTCGTAGGGGGCGCTCGTCCCATTCATTTTGAATGGCAGGGTATTCCCCCATTCATTTCTATGCATGTGCAAAAAAAAAGTCGCAGTACCTCGTTCGTCCTCCTAGGAGGCGCTTGTCCCATTCATTTTCAATGGCAATGTATTCCCCATTCATTTCTATGCAGGTGCAGTACCTTCGTCGACCGCCAGGGTGAAGGCCTCCAAGCGGTACCTCAGGTGGCCACCTGAGGGCCCCCTAACCTACCTGTCAATCATGTAAAAAAAAAAAAAAAAAAAAAGTGTTGCAGTACCTCGTTCGCCCTCGTAGGGGGCGCTCGTCCCATTCATTTTGAATGGCAGGGTATTCCCCCATTCATTTCTATGCATGTGCAAAAAAAAAGTCGCAGTACCTCGTTCGTCCTCCTAGGAGGCGCTTGTCCCATTCATTTTCAATGGCAATGTATTCCCCATTCATTTCTATGCAGGTGCAGTACCTTCGTCGACCGCCAGGGTGAAGGCCTCCAAGCGGTACCTCAGGTGGCCACCTGAGGGCCCCCTAACCTACCTGTCAATCATGTAAAAAAAAAAAAAAAAAAAAAGTGTTGCAGTACCTCGTTCGCCCTCGTAGGGGGCGCTCGTCCCATTCATTTGAATGGCAGGGTATTCCCCCATTCATTTCTATGCATGTGCAAAAAAAAAAGTCGCAGTACCTCGTTCGTCCTCCTAGGAGGCGCTTGTCCCATTCATTTTCAATGGCAATGTATTCCCCATTCATTTCTATGCAGGTGCAGTACCTTCGTCGACCGCCAGGGTGAAGGCCTCCAAGCGGTACCTCAGGTGGCCACCTGAGGGCCCCCTAACCTACCTGTCAATCATGTAAAAAAAAAAAAAAAAAAAAAGTGTTGCAAAGGGGGCGCTCGTCCCATTCATTTTGAATGGCAGGGTATTCCCCCATTCATTTCTATGCATGTGCAAAAAAAAAAGTTGCAGTACCTCGTTCGTCCTCCTAGGGGGCGCTCGTCCCATTCATTTTTGAATGGCAGGGTATTCCCCCATTCATTTCTATGCATGTCAATCAAAAAAAAAAAAAAAAAGTCGCAGTACCTCGTTCGTCCTCCTAGGAGGCGCTTGTCCCATTCATTTTCAATGGCAGGGTGTTCCCCATTCATTTCTATGCAGGTGCAGTACCTTCGTCGACCGCCAGGATGAAGGCCTCCAAGCAGTACCTCATGTGGCCACCTGAGGGCCCCCTAACCTACCTGTCAATCATGTTAAAAAAAAAAAAAATAAGTGTTGCAGTCCCTCGTTTGTCCTCGTAGGGGGCGCTCGTCCCATTCATTTTGAATGGCAGGGTATTCCCCCATTCATTTCTATGCATGTGCAAAAAAAAAGTCGCAGTACCTCGTTCGTCCTCCTAGGAGGCGCTTGTCCCATTCATTTTCAATGGCAATGTATTCCCCATTCATTTCTATGCAGGTGCAGTACCTTCGTCGACCGCCAGGATGAAGGCCTCCAAGCAGTACCTCATGTGGCCACCTGAGGGCCCCCTAACCTACCTGTCAATCATGTTAAAAAAAAAAAAAAAAAAGTAAGTGTTGCAGTCCCTCGTTTGTCCTCGTAGGGGGCGCTCGTCCCATTCATTTTGAATGGCAGGGTATTCCCCCATTCATTTCTATGCATGTGCAAAAAAAAAGTCGCAGTACCTCGTTCGTCCTCCTAGGAGGCGCTTGTCCCATTCATTTTCAATGGCAGGTGTTCCCCATTCATTTCTATGCAGGTGCAGTACCTTCGTCGACCGCCAGGATGAAGGCCTCCAAGCAGTACCTCATGTGGCCACCTGAGGGCCCCCTAACCTACCTGTCAATCATGTAAAAAAAAAAAAAAATAAGTGTTGCAGTCCCTCGTTTGTCCTCGCAGGGGGCGCTCGTCCCATTCATTTTGAATGGCAGGGTATTCCCCCATTCATTTCTATGCATGTGCAAAAAAAAAGTCGCAGTACCTCGTTCGTCCTCCTAGGAGGCGCTTGTCCCATTCATTTTCAATGGCAGGGTGTTCCCCATTCATTTCTATGCAGGTGCAGTACCTTCGTCGACCGCCAGGATGAAGGCCTCCAAGCAGTACCTCATGTGGCCACCTGAGGGCCCCTAACCTACCTGTCAATCATGTAAAAAAAAAAATAAGTGTTGCAGTCCCTCGTTTGTCCTCGCAGGGGGCGCTCGTCCCATTCATTTTGAATGGCAGGGTATTCCCCCATTCATTTCTATGCATGTGCAAAAAAAAAGTCGCAGTACCTCGTTCGTCCTCCTAGGAGGCGCTTGTCCCATTCATTTTCAATGGCAGGGTGTTCCCCATTCATTTCTATGCAGGTGCAGTACCTTCGTCGACCGCCAGGATGAAGGCCTCCAAGCAGTACCTCATGTGGCCACCTGAGGGCCCCCTAACCTACCTGTCAATCATGTTAAAAAAAAAAAAAATAAGTGTTGCAGTCCCTCGTTTGTCCTCGCAGGGGGCGCTCGTCCCATTCATTTTGAATGGCAGGGTATTCCCCCATTCATTTCTATGCATGTGCAAAAAAAAAGTCGCAGTACCTCGTTCGTCCTCCTAGGAGGCGCTTGTCCCATTCATTTTCAATGGCAGGGTGTTCCCCATTCATTTCTATGCAGGTGCAGTACCTTCGTCGAGTACCTTCGACCGCCAGGATGAAGGCCTCCAAGCAGTACCTCATGTGGCCACCTGAGGGCCCCCTAACCTACCTGTCAATCATGTAAAAAAAAAAAAAATAAGTGTTGCAGTCCCTCGTTTGTCCTCCAGCAGTCCTCCTAGCGGGCGCTCGTCCCATTCATTTTGAATGGCAGGGTATTCCCCCATTCATTTCTATGCATGTGCAAAAAAAAAGTCGCAGTACCTCGTTCGTCCTCCTAGGAGGCGCTTGTCCCATTCATTTTCAATGGCAAGGTATTCCCCATTCATTTCTATGCAGGTGCAAAAAAAAAGTCGCAGTACCTCGTTCGTCCTCCTAGGAGGCGCTTGTCCCATTCATTTTCAATGGCAAGGTGTTCCCCATTCATTTCTATGCAGGTGCAGTACCTTCGTCGACCGCCAGGATGAAGGCCTCCACGCAGTACCTCCGACAGGATGAAGGCCCCCGGAGGGCGCTATAACCCACCTGTCAAATAAAAAATAAAACATGTCGCAGTACCGTTGTCGGCCTCCTAGTTGGCGCTCGTCCCATTCATTTTGAATGGCGGGCCGTTTCCCCATTCATTTCTATGCAGGTGCAAAGAAAAAAGTGTTGCAGTACCTCGTTTGTCGGCCTAGGTGGCGCTCGTCCCATTCATTTTGTATGGCAGGGTATTCCCCCATTCATTTCTATGCAGGTGCAAAAAACAAAGTGTTGCAGTACCTCGTTCGTCCTCTTAGGGGGCGCTCGTCCTATTCATTTTGAATGGCAGGGTATTCCCCCATTCATTTCTATGCAAGTGCAAAAAACAAAGTGTTGCAGTACCTCTTTCGTCCACCTAGGTGGCGCTATCCCCATTCATTTCAATGGCAAGGCGTTTCCCCATTCATTTCTATTGAGGCGCAGTACATCGGTCGGCCGCCAGGTAAAACGCCTCACGCAGTACCTCCGGCGGCCACCGGGGTGTACGCCCCCCACCCCACTCTCACCCCCTCCACAAAAAAAAAAAAAGTTGCAGTACCACTTTCGTCCACCTAGGTGGCGCTATACCCATTCATTTCAATGGCAAGGCGTTTCCCCATTCATTTCTATTGAGGCGCAGTACATCGGTCGGCCGCCAGGTAAAACGCCTCACGCAGTACCTCCGGCGGCCACCGGGGTACGTACGCCCCCCACCCCACTCTCACCCCCTCCACAAAAAAAAAAAAAAGTTGCAGTACCACTTTCGTCCACCTAGGTGGCGCTATACCCATTCATTTCAATGGCAAGGCGTTTCCCCATTCATTTCTATTGAGGCGCAGTACATCGGTCGGCCGCCAGGTAAAACGCCTCACGCAGTACCTCCGGCGGCCACCGGGGTGTACGCCCCCCACCCCACTCTCACCCCCTCCACAAAAAAAAAAAAAAGTTGCAGTACCACTTTCGTCCACCTAGGTGGCGCTATACCCATTCATTTCAATGGCAAGGCGTTTCCCCATTCATTTCTATTGAGGCGCAGTACATCGGTCGGCCGCCAGGTAAAACGCCTCACGCAGTACCTCCGGCGGCCACCGGGGTGTACGCCCCCCACCCCACTCTCACCCCCTCCACAAAAAAAAAAAAAAGTTGCAGTACCACTTTCGTCCACCTAGGTGGCGCTATACCCATTCATTTCAATGGCAAGGCGTTTCCCCATTCATTTCTATTGAGGCGCAGTACATCGGTCGGCCGCCAGGTAAAACGCCTCACGCAGTACCTCCGGCGGCCACCAGGGTGTACGCCCCCCACCCCACTCTCACCCCCTCCACAAAAAAAAAAAAAAGTTGCAGTACCACTTTCGTCCACCTAGGTGGCGCTATACCCATTCATTTCAATGGCAAGGCGTTTCCCCATTCATTTCTATTGAGGCGCAGTACATCGGTCGGCCGCCAGGTAAAACGCCTCACGCAGTACCTCCGGCGGCCACCAGGGTGTACGCCCCCCACCCCACTCTCACCCCCTCCACAAAAAAAAAAAAAAGTTGCAGTACCACTTTCGTCCACCTAGGTGGCGCTATACCCATTCATTTCAATGGCAAGGCGTTTCCCCATTCATTTCTATTGAGGCGCAGTACATCGGTCGGCCGCCAGGTAAAACGCCTCACGCAGTACCTCCGGCGGCCACCAGGGTGTACGCCCCCCACCCCACTCTCACCCCCTCCACAAAAAAAAAAAAAAGTTGCAGTACCACTTTCGTCCACCTAGGTGGCGCTATACCCATTCATTTCAATGGCAAGGCGTTTCCCCATTCATTTCTATTGAGGCGCAGTACATCGGTCGGCCGCCAGGTAAAACGCCTCACGCAGTACCTCCGGCGGCCACCAGGGTGTACGCCCCCCACCCCACTCTCACCCCCTCCAAAAAAAAAAAAAAAGTTGCAGTACCACTTTCGTCCACCTAGGTGGCGCTATACCCATTCATTTCAATGGCAAGGCGTTTCCCCATTCATTTCTATTGAGGCGCAGTACATCGGTCGGCCGCCAGGTAAAACGCCTCACGCAGTACCTCCGGCGGCCACCAGGGTGTACGCCCCCCACCCCACTCTCACCCCCTCCACAAAAAAAAAAAAAAGTTGCAGTACCACTTTCGTCCGCCTAGGTGGCGCTATACCCATTCATTTCAATGGCAAGGCGTTTCCCCATTCATTTCTATTGAGGCGCAGTACATCGGTCGGCCGCCAGGTAAAACGCCTCACGCAGTACCTCCGGCGGCCACCAGGGTGTACGCCCCCCACCCCACTCTCACCCCCTCCACAAAAAAAAAAAAAAGTTGCAGTACCACTTTCGTCCACCTAGGTGGCGCTATACCCATTCATTTCAATGGCAAGGCGTTTCCCCATTCATTTCTATTGAGGCGCAGTACATCGGTCGGCCGCCAGGTAAAACGCCTCACGCAGTACCTCCGGCGGCCACCAGGGTGTACGCCCCCCACCCCACTCTCACCCCCTCCACAAAAAAAAAAAAAAGTTGCAGTACCACTTTCGTCCACCTAGGTGGCGCTATACCCATTCATTTCAATGGCAAGGCGTTTCCCCATTCATTTCTATTGAGGCGCAGTACATCGGTCGGCCGCCAGGTAAAACGCCTCACGCAGTACCTCCGGCGGCCACCAGGGTGTACGCCCCCCACCCCACTCTCACCCCCCACAAAAAAAAAAAAAAGTTGCAGTACCACTTTCGTCCACCTAGGTGGCGCTGTCCCCATTCATTTCAATGGCAAGGCGTTTCCCCATTCATTTCAATGGCAAGGCGTTTCCCCATTCATTTCTATTGAGGCGCAGTACATCGGTCGGCCGCCAGGTAAAACGCCTCACGCAGTACCTCCGGCGGCCACCAGGGTGTACGCCCCCCACCCCACTCTCACCCCCTCCACAAAAAAAAAAAAAAGTTGCAGTACCACTTTCGTCCGCCTAGGTGGCGCTATCCCCATTCATTTCAATGGCAAGGCGTTTCCCCATTCATTTCAATGGCAAGGCGTTTCCCCATTCATTTCTATTGAGGCGCAGTACATCGGTCGGCCGCCAGGTAAAACGCCTCACGCAGTACCTCCGGCGGCCACCAGGGTGTACGCCCCCCACCCCACTCTCACCCCCTCCACAAAAAAAAAAAAAAGTTGCAGTACCACTTTCGTCCACCTAGGTGGCGCTATCCCTATTCATTTCAATGGCAAGGCGTTTCCCCATTCATTTCAATGGCAAGGCGTTTCCCCATTCATTTCTATTGAGGCGCAGTACATCGGTCGGCCGCCAGGTAAAACGCCTCATGCAGTACCTCCGGCGGCCACCGGGGTGGACGCCCCCCACCCCACTCTCACCCCCTCCACAAAAAAAAAAAAAAGTTGCAGTACCACTTTCGTCCACCTAGGTGGCGCTATCCCCATTCATTTCAATGGCAAGCCGTTTCCCCATTCATTTCTATGGGGGGAACTACCAGGGCGAAGCTGGGAACTACCAGGGGATCGCTGGGAACTACCAGGGGGTGCAGTACCACCTAGGGGGCGCTATAATAGGTTAAATCTCATAGGCTGTAGACCCAGTAGGCTAGAGTGAAGCGCGTTGTAAAAAACCACCGGTACGTATATGGGGAGAGGTTTGAAATCAAGTACCCCCAGCCGTCCACTGGAGGTCTCGTCCGAGCAAGGTGCGCGATAGTCGGCCTCACCAGCCGCAATTGGCCGTACCCTCCCTGGTAGTCATGACTTGTGAAAAATTTTCTAAGTTTTTCACCGGGACCTCAGGCGAGTCTTATCCGCCCTATGGGCGTTTAAGTCGGCCTCGCCAGACAGAATTTCGGCCTCTTTCCCTGGAAGTCATGACTATCCCAAATTTTTCTAAGTTTTTCAGCGGGACCTCAGGCGAGGCTTATCCGTCGATTGGGCGTTTAAATCGGCCTCGCCAGGCAGAATTTCGGCCTCTTTCCCCGGAGGTCTAGATTTTCGAAAAATTTTCTAAGTTTTTCAGCGAACATCCAGGCGGCCTCCGGCGCGGCTTAGCCGACCACGACGCGTGTAAATCGGCCTCCCCAGCCAAAATTTCGGCCTCTTTCCCCGGAGGTGTAGATTTTCGAAAAATTTTCTAAGTTTTTCAGCGAACATCCAGGCGGCCTCCGGCGCGGCTTAGCCGACCACGACGCGTGTAAATCGGCCTCCCCAGCCAAAATTTCGGCCTCTTTCCCCGGAGGTGTAGATTTTCGAAAAATTTTCTAAGTTTTTCAGCGAACATCCAGGCGGCCTCCGGCGCGGCTTAGCCGACCACGACGCGTGTAAATCGGCCTCCCCAGCCAAAATTTCGGCCTCTTTCCCCGGAGGTGTAGATTTTCGAAAAATTTTCTAAGTTTTTCAGCGAACATCCAGGCGGCCTCCGGCGCGGCTTAGCCGACCACGACGCGTGTAAATCGGCCTCCCCAGCTAAAATTTCGGCCTCTTTCCCCGGAGGTCTAGATTTTCGAAAAATTTTCTAAGTTTTTCAGCGAACATCCAGGCGGCCTCCGGCGCGGCTTAGCCGACCACGACGCGTGTAAATCGGCCTCCCCAGCTAAAATTTCGGCCTCTTTCCCCGGAGGTCTAGATTTTCGTAAAATTTTCTAAGTTTTTCAGCGAACATCCAGGCGGCCTCCGGCGCGGCTTAGCCGACCACGACGCGTGTAAATCGGCCTCCCCAGCTAAAATTTCGGCCTCTTTCCCCGGAGGTCTATATTTTCGAAAAATTTTCTAAGTTTTTCAGCGAACATCCAGGCGGCCTCCGGCGCGGCTTAGCCGACCACGACGCGTGTAAATCGGCCTCCCCAGCTAAAATTTCGGCCTCTTTCCCCGGAGGTCTAGATATTCGAAAAATTTTCTAAGTTTTTCAGCGAACATCCAGGCGAACATCCAGGCGGCCTCCGGCGCGGCTTCGCCGACCACGACGCGTGTAAGTCGGCCTCCCCAGCTAAAATTTCGGCCTCTTTCCCCGGAGGTCTAGATTTTCGTAACATTTTCTATGTTTTTCAGCGAACATCCAGGCGACCTCCGGCGCGGCTTAGCCGACCACGACGCGTGTAAATCGGCCTCCCCAGCCCCAGAAACCGTTGCACGAAGCCCCAGTCGGCCCGACTGTTGAGAACCGACTCCGTGGCGGGGCGGAGTCGGTCGCGTGAAGCCCAGTGACCCGTTTGTCAGCCCCCGAGTATAAAAATGAAACACGGACCGTGATTAGGCGGCGTTGGACGCCGCGGGCGCGGAAGTCGCCTCCGGTGGATCCCGGGAAACCGAAAACCTCACGGACGGCTCCGTCGACGGGCGCCGGCCAGGTGTCGCGGGGGCTCGCCCCCCACGGCGCCGGTCACGGGCTCCAGGCGGACGACCGACCAGGGCATTTCGGTGACTCTCGATAACCTCCGGAGCTGACCGCGTCGCCCCACTGTTGAGAACCGACTCCGAGGCGGGGCGGAGTCGGTCGCGTGAAGCCCAGTGACCCGTTTGTCAGCCCCCGAGTATAAAAATGAAACACGGACCGTGATTAGGCGGCGTTGGACGCCGCGGGCGCGGAAGTCGCCTCCGGTGGATCCCGGGAAACCGAAAACCTCACGGACGGCTCCGTCGACGGGCGCCGGCCAGGTGTCGCGGGGGCTCGCCCCCCACGGCGCCGGTCACGGGCTCCAGGCGGACGACCGACCAGGGCATTTCGGTGACTCTCGATAACCTCCGGAGCGACCTCACGCGTCGCCTGACTGTTGAGAGCCGGCTCGATGGCAAGAGTAAGTTGAATGAAGCACTGTGAACCCGTTTGTCGGCGGCCCGACTGTGAGGTGTCGTCGCCGCCCGACTGTTGAGAACCGGCTCGATGGCAAGAGTCGGTCGCGTGAAGCACTGAAGCCAGTTTGTCGGCGGCCCGACTGTAATGTGTCGTCGCCGCCCGGCTCGATGGCGAGAGTAAGTTGAATGAAGCACTGTGAACCCGTTTGTCGGCGGCCCGACTGTGAGGTGTCGTCGCCGCCCGACTGTTGAGAACCGGCTCGATGGCAAGAGTCGGTCGCGTGAAGCACTGAAGCCAGTTTGTCGGCGGCCCGACTGTAATGTGTCGTCGCCGCCCGGCTCGATGGCGAGAGTAAGTTGAATGAAGCACTGTGAACCCGTTTGTCGGCGGCCCGACTGTGAGGTGTCGTCGCCGCCCGACTGTTGAGAACCGGCTCGATGGCGAGAGTCGGTCGCGTGAAGCCCGGTAACCCGTTCGTCGTCGGCCGAGTACGAGGCGGGCGTCGTGCGCGTCGCGGGAGGGGGTCTGCTATGCGTCTTACCCTTCCGCGCTCCGCGCCCGCCGCGCGTCCTCGCTCGCCGCCCGACGGTCGAGTCCGTCGCTCGAAGCCCAGTAACCCGTTCGTCGGCGGCCGAGTACGAGGCCGGCGTCGTGCGCGTCGCGGGAGGGGGTCTGCTATGCGTCTTACCCTTCCGCGCTCCGCGCCCGCCGCGCGTCCTCGCTCGCCGCCCGACGGCCGAGTCTGTCGAGCGAAGCCCAGTAAACCCGTTCGTCGGCGGCCGAGTCCGAGGCGGGCGTCGTGCGCGTCGCGGGAGGGGGTCTGCTATGCGTCTTACCCTTCCGCGCTCCGCGCCCGCCGCGCGTCCTCGCTCGCCGCCCGACGGCCGAGTCCGTTGGGCGAAGCCCGGTAACCCGCTCGTCCTCGGCCGAGTACGAGGCGGGCGTCGTGCGCGTCGCGGGAGGGGGTCTGCTATGCGTCTTACCCTTCCGCGCTCCGCGCCCGCCGCGCGTCCTCGCTCGCCGCCCGACGGCCGAGTCGGTTGCGCGAAGCCCGGTAACCCGTTCGTCGAGCGGCCGAGTACGAGGCCGGCGTCGTGCGCGTCGCGGGAGGGGGTCTGCTATGCGTCTTACCCTTCCGCGCTCCGCGCCCGCCGCGCGTCCTCGCTCGCCGCTCGACGGCCGAGTCCGCCGGGCGAAGCACGGTAACCCGTTCGTCGGCGGCCGAGTACGAGGCCGGCGTCGCGCGCGTCGCGGGAGGGGGTCTGCTATGCGTCTTACCCTTCCGCGCTCCGCGCCCGCCGCGCGTCCTCGCTCGCCGCTCGACGGCCGAGTCCGTTGGGCCCAGGAACGTCCGTTCGTCGAGGCCGGCGCGGCTTTCCCCGGAGGTCTTTATTTTCGAAAAATTTTCTAAGTTTTTCAGCGAACATCCAGGCGGCCTCCGGCGCGGCTTAGCCGACCACGACGCGTGTAAATCGGCCTCCCCAGCTAAAATTTCGGCCTCTTTCCCCGGAGGTCTTTATTTTCGAAAAATTTTCTAAGTTTTTCAGCGAACATCCAGGCGGCCTCCGGCGCGGCTTAGCCGACCACGACGCGTGTAAATCGGCCTCCCCAGCTAAAATTTCGGCCTCTTTCCCCGGAGGTCTTTATTTTCGAAAAATTTTCTAAGTTTTTCAGCGAACATCCAGGCGGCCTCCGGCGCGGCTTAGCCGACCACGACGCGTGTAAATCGGCCTCCCCAGCTAAAATTTCGGCCTCTTTCCCCGGAGGTCTTTATTTTCGAAAAATTTTCTAAGTTTTTCAGCGAACATCCAGGCGGCCTCCGGCGCGGCTTAGCCGACCACGACGCGTGTAAATCGGCCTCCCCAGCTAAAATTTCGGCCTCTTTCCCCGGAGGTCTATATTTTCGAAAAATTTTCTAAGTTTTTCAGCGAACATCCAGGCGGCCTCCGGCGCGGCTTAGCCGACCACGACGCGTGTAAATCGGCCTCCCCAGCTAAAATTTCGGCCTCTTTCCCCGGAGGTCTAGATTTTCGAAAAATTTTCTAAGTTTTTCAGCGAACATCCAGGCGGCCTCCGGCGCGGCTTAGCCGACCACGACGCGTGTAAATCGGCCTCCCCAGCTAAAATTTCGGCCTCTTTCCCCGGAGGTCTATATTTTCAAAGTTTTTCAGCGAACATCCAGGCGAACATCCAGGCGGCCTCCGGCGCGGCTTCGCCGACCACGACGCGTGTAAGTCGGCCTCCCCAGCTAAAATTTCGGCCTCTTTCCCCGGAGGTCTAGATTTTCGTAACATTTTCTATGTTTTTCAGCGAACATCCAGGCGACCTCCGGCGCGGCTCAGCCGACCACGACGCGTGTAAATCGGCCTCCCCAGCCCCAGAAACCGTTGCACGAAGCCCCAGTCGGCCCGACTGTTGAGAACCGACTCCGTGGCGGGGCGGAGTCGGTCGCGTGAAGCCCAGTGACCCGTTTGTCAGCCCCCGAGTATAAAAATGAAACACGGACCATGAGGCGGCGTTTGACGCCGCGGGCGCGGAAGTCGCCTCCGGTCGATCCCGGGAAACCGAAAACCTCACGGACGGCTCCGTCGACGGGCGCCGGCCAGGTGTCGCGGGGGCTCGCCCCCACGGCGCCGGTCACGGGCTCCAGGCGGACGGCCGACCAGGGCATTTCGGTGACTCTCGATAACCTCCGGAGCTGACCGCGTCGCCCCACTGTTGAGAACCGACTCCGAGGCGGGGCGGAGTCGGTCGCGTGAAGCAGAGTGACCCGTTTGTCGGCCCCCCGAGTACAAAAATGAAACACGGACCATGAGGCGGCGTTTGACGCCGCGGGCGCGGAAGGCTCCTCCGGTCGATCCTGGGAAACCGAAAACCTCACGGACGGCTCCGTCGACGGGCGCCGGCCAGGTGTCGCGGGGGCTCGCCCCCACGGCGCCGGTCACGGGCTCCAGGCGGACGACCGACCAGGGCATTTCGGTGACTCTCGATAACCTCCGGAGCTGACCGCGTCGCCCCACTGTTGAGAACCGACTCCGAGGCGGGGCGGAGTCGGTCGCGTGAAGCCCAGTGACCCGTTTGTCAGCCCCGAGTATAAAAATGAAACACGGACCGTGATTATGACGCCGCGGGGCGGCGTTTGACGCCGCGGGCGCGGAAGGCTCCTCCGGTCGACTCTCGATAACCTCCGGAGCGACCTCACGCGTCGCCTGACTGTTGAGAGCCGGCTCGATGGCAAGAGTCGGTCGCGTGAAGCACTGAAGCCAGTTTGTCGGCGGCCCGACTGTAATGTGTCGTCGCCGCCCGGCTCGATGGCGAGAGTAAGTTGAATGAAGCACTGTGAACCCGTTTGTCGGCGGCCCGACTGTGAGGTGTCGTCGCCGCCCGACTGTTGAGAACCGGCTCGATGGCGAGAGTCGGTCGCGTGAAGCCCAGTAACCCGTTCGTCGGCGGCCGAGTACGAGGCGGGCGTCGTGCGC
>NW_028296987.1:0-45000 GCF_051943395.1 Hippocampus bargibanti
AGTTCCAGACCGGGCACTTGCGGAGGTCCTGAGGCCGAAGGGGAACCAGCAAAGTCGGGCAGGCGGCGCTGGAGGTCGGCGTCTGGTTCCAGAGTTCCAGACCGGGCATTCGCGGAGGTCCTGAGGCCGAAGGGGAACCAGCAAAGTCGGGCAGGAGGCGCTGGAAGTCGGCGTCTGGTTCCAGAGTTCCAGACCGGGCATTCGCTGAGGTCTTGAGGCCGACAGGGAACCAGCAAAGTCGGGCAGGCGGCGCTGGAAGTCGGCCTCTAACATTTCCCAAGTGTTGAAATTTTTCTAAGTGTCAAGCAGGTCACCCATGGAGGTTGTGAGGCCGAGAGGGAACCAGCAAAGTCGGGCAGGCGGCGCTGGAGGTCGGCCTCTAACATTTCCCAAGTGTTGAAATTTTTCTAAGTGTCAAGCAGGTCACCCATGGAGGTGGTGAGGCCGAGAGGGAACCAGCAAAGTCGGGCAGGCGGCGCTGGAGGTCGGCCTATGGTTCCAGAGTTCCAGACCGGGCATTCGCGGAGGTCCTGAGGCCGAAGGGGAACCAGCAAAGTCGGGCAGGCGGCGCTGGAGGTCGGCGTCTGGTGCCAGAGTTCCAGACCGGGCATTCGCGGAGGTCCTGAGGCCGAAGGGGAACCAGCAAAGTCGGGCAGGCGGCGCTGGAGGTCGGCGTCTGGTGCCAGAGTTCCAGACCGGGCATTCGCGGAGGTCCTGAGGCCGAAGGGGAACCAGCAAAGTCGGGTAGGCGGCGCTGGAGGTCGGCGTCTGGTTCCAGAGTTCCAGACCGGGCACTCGCGGAGGTCTTGAGGCCGAAGGGGAACCAGCGAAGTCGGGCAGGTGGCGTTTGCCTCCGGCCTCTATCCTCCAGGCGCCAGACCGGCTACCTACGGAGGTGTTGAGGCCGGGAGGCAAGCGCCATCGGCGGCCGTTCAAGTGCGGGAACTACCAGGGGCGCGGCGACTTGGGGAGCGGCGCTGGGGGGAGAAAAAAAGCCCGAGACAAAGCCTCAAAGCCGGGTAAAAAAAATTCGGGAACTACCAGGGGTCGTGGCGACTTGGAGCGCGGCGCTGGGGGGGAGAAAAAAGCCGGAGATTAAGCCTCAAGGCCGGGGAAAAAAAAAATGGGAACTACCAGGGGTCGTGGAGACTGGGAAGCGGCGCTGGGGACTAAAAAAAGGAAAAAAGAACCCGAAACCAAACGCCTCCCAGGCGGACTGAGCTGAAGTCAAACGCCTCCCAGGGAACCAGAGCCGGAGGTAAACGCCTCCCAGGGAACCAGAGCCGGAGGTAAACGCCTCCCAGGGAACCAGAGCCGGAGGCAAACGCCTCCCAGGCGGCGAGAGCCGAAGGCAAACGCCTCCCAGGCGGACCGAGCTGGAGGCAAACGCCTCCCAGGCGGCGAGAGCCGAAGGCAAACGCCTCCCAGGCGGACCGAGCTGGAGGCAAACGCCTCCCAGGGAACCAGAGCTGGAGGTAAACGCCTCCCAGGCGGCGAGAGCCGAAGGCAAACGCCTCCCAGGCGGACCGAGCTGGAGGCAAACGCCTCCCAGGGAACCAGAGCTGGGGGTAAACGCCTCCCAGGCGGACCGAGCTGGAGGCAAACGCCTCCCAGGCGGCGAGAGCCGAAGGCAAACGCCTCCCAGGCGGACCGAGCTGGAGGCAAACGCCTCCCAGGGAACCAGAGCTGGAGGTAAACGCCTCCCAGGCGGCGAGAGCCGAAGGCAAACGCCTCCCAGGCGGCGACAGCCGGTCCCCAGACGCCGCCCGGGGAACCGCGTCGGGTGGGACTGAGCTGGAGGATGGAGCAGCCTCCCTGGAAGTCTGACAGCGGGGGTTTGCGGAGGTCTACAAGCCGACTATCAAGCACCAAAGGCGGGCATGCGTGGGGGAATCTCGGCCTCCACTTTTGAAATATTTTCTAAGTGTTGGAGCTCCAGCAAGGGGGCGACAGCCGGTCCCCAGACGCCGCCCGGGGAACCAGAGCTGGGTGTAATTGAGCTGGAGGATGGAGCAGCCTCCCTGGAAGTCTGACAGCGGGCCAGCCGGTCCCCAGACGCCGCCCGGGGAACCAGAGCTGGGTGTAATTGAGCTGGAGGGTGGCGCAGCCTCCCTGGAAGTCTGACAGCGGGGGTTTGCGGAGGTCTTCAAGCCGGCTATCAAGCACCAAAGGCGGGCATGCGTGGGGGAATCTCGGCCTCCACTTTTGGAATATTTTCTAAGTGTTTGAGCTCCAGCAAGGGGGCGACAGCCGGTCCCCAGACGCCGCCCGGGGAACCGCGTCGGGTGGGACTGAGCTGGAGGATGGAGCAGCCTCCCTGGAAGTCTGACAGCGGGGGTTTGCGGAGGTCTCCAAGCCGGCTATCAAGCACCAAAGGCGGGCATGCGTGGGGGAATCTCGGCCTCCACTTTTGAAATATTTCCTAAGTGTTGGAGCTCCAGCAAGGGGGCGACAGCCGGTCCCCAGACGCCGCCCGGGGAACCGCGTCGGGTGGGACTGAGCTGGAGGATGGAGCAGCCTCCCTGGAAGTCTGACAGCGGGCCAGCCGGACCCCAGACGCCGCCCGGGGAACCAGAGCTGCGGGGAGAGTGAGCTGGGTGATGGAGCAGCCTCCCTGGAAGTCTGACAGCGGGGCTTTGCGGAGGTCTTCAAGCCGACTATCAAGCACCAAAGGCGGGCATGCGTGGGGGAATATCGGCCTCCACTTTTTGAATATTTTCTAAGTGTTTGAGCTCCAGCAAGACGGCGAACGCCGGTCCCCAGACGCCGCCCGGGGAACCAGAGCTGGGGGGGAGTGAGCTGGAGGATGAAGCAGCCTCCATGGAAGTCTGACAGCGGGGGTTTACGGAGGTCTCCAAGCCGGCTGTCAAGCACCAAAGGCGGGCATGCGTGGGGGAATCTCGGCCTCCACTTTTTGAATATTTTCTAAGTGTTTGAGCTCCAGCAAGGGGGCGACAGCCGGTCCCCAGACGCCGCCCGGGGAACCAGAGCTGGGGGGGGTTAGCTGGGTGATGGAGCAGCCTCCCTGGAAGTCTGACAGCGGGCCAGCCGGTCCCCAGACGCCGCCCGGGGAACCAGAGCTGGGGGGGGAGTGAGCTGGGTGATGGAGCAGCCTCCCTGGAAGTCTGACAGCGGGCCAGCCGGTCCCCAGACGCCGCCCGGGGAACCAGAGCTGGGGGGGGAGTGAGCTGGGTGATGGAGCAGCCTCCCCGGAAGTCTGACAGCGGGCCAGCCGGTCCCCAGACGCCGCCCGGGGAACCATAGCTGCGGGGGAGTGAGCTGGGTGATGGAGCAGCCTCCCTGGAAGTCTGACAGCGGGCCAGCCGGTCCCCAGACGCCGCCCGGGGAACCAGAGCTGCGGGGAGAGTGAGCTGGGTGATGGAGCAGCCTCCCTGGAAGTCTGACAGCGGGCCAGCCGGTCCCCAGACGCCGCCCGGGGAACCAGAGCTGCGGGGAGAGTGAGCTGGGTGATGGAGCAGCCTCCATGGAAGTCTGACAGCGGGCCAGCCGGACCCCAGACGCCGCCCGGGGAACCAGAGCTGGGTGTAATTGAGCTGGATGATGGAGCAGCCTCCCTGGAAGTCTGACAGCGGGGGTTTACGGAGGTCTCCAAGCCGGCTGTCAAGCACCAAAGGCGGGCATGCGTGGGGGAATCTCGGCCTCCACTTTTGAAATAATTTCTAAGTGTTTGAGCTCCAGCAAGGGGGCGAACGCCGGTCCCCAGACGCCGCCCGGGGAACCAGAGCTGCGGGGGAGTGCGCTGGGTGATGGAGCAGCCTCCCTGGAAGTCTGACAGCGGGCCAGCCGGTCCCCAGACGCCGCCCGGGGAACCAGAGCTGCGGGGGAGTGAGCTGGAGGATGGAGAAGCGTCCCTGGAAGTCTGACAGCGGGCCAGCCGGTCCCCAGACGCCGCCCGGGGAACCAGAGCTGCGGGGGAGTGAGCTGGAGGGTGAAGCAGCCTCCATGGAAGTCTGACAGCGGGGCTTTGCGGAGGTCTCCAAGCCGACTATCAAGCACCGAAGGCGGCCATGCTTGGGGGAATCTCGGCCTCTAGTTTTGAAATATTTTCTAAGTGTTTGAGCTCCAGCAAGACGGCGAATGCCGGTCCCCAGACGCCGCCCGGGGAACCAGAGCTGCGGGGGAGTGAGCTGGGTGATGGAGCAGCCTCCCTGGAAGTCTGACAGCGGGGCTTTGCGGAGGTCTCCAAGCCGGCTATCAAGCACCAAAGGCGGGTATGCTTGGGCGAATCTCGGCCTCCACTTTTTGAATATTTTCTAAGTGTTTGAGCTCCAGCAAGGGGGCGAATGCCGGTCCCCAGACGCCGCCCTGGGAACCAGAGCTGCGGGGGAGTGAGCTGGGTGATGGAGCAGCCTCCCTGGAAGTCTGGCAGCGGGCCAGCCGGTCCCCAGACGCCGCCCGGGGAACCAGAGCTGGGTGTAATTGAGCTGGAGGATGGAGCAGCCTCCCTGGAAGTCTGACAGCGAGCCAGCCGGTCCCCAGACGCCGCCCGGGGAACCAGAGCTGCGGTGGAGTGCGCTGGGTGATGGAGCAGCCTCCCTGGAAGTCTGACAGCGGGGGTTTACGGAGGTCTCCAAGCCGACTATCAAGCACCAAAGGCGGGCATGCTTGGGGGAATCTCGGCCTCTACTTTTGAAATATTTTATAAGTGTTTGACCTCCAGCAAGACGGCGAACGCCGGTCCCCAGACGCCGCCCGGGGAACCAGAGCTGGGGGGGAGTGAGCTGGGTGATGGAGCAGCTCCCCTGGAAGTCTGACAGCGGGCCAGCCGGTCCCCAGACGCCGCCCGGGGAACCATAGCTGCGGGGGAGTGAGCTGGGTGATGGAGCAGCCTCCCTGGAAGTCTGACAGCGGGCCAGGCGGTCCCCAGACGCCGCCAGGGGAACCAGAGCTGGGTGTAATTGAGCTGGGTGATGGAGCAGCCTCCCTGGAAGTCTGACAGCGGGGGTTTGCGGAGGTCTTCAAGCCGACTATCAAGCACCAAAGGCGGGCATGCATGGGGGAATCTCGGCCTCCACTTTTGGAATATTTTCTAAGTGTTTGACCTCCAGCAAGGGGGCGAACGCCGGTCCCCAGACGCCGCCCGGGGAACCAGAGCTGGGGGGGAGTGAGCTGGGTGATGGAGAAGCCTCCCTGGAAGTCTGACAGCGGGCCAGCCGGTCCCCAGACGCCGCCCGGGGAACCAGAGCTGGGGGGGGAATGAGCTGGAGGATGAAGCAGCCTCCATGGAAGTCTGACAGCGGGCCAGCCGGTCCCCAGACGCCGCCCGGGGAACCAGAGCTGGGGGGGGGGAATGAGCTGGAGGATGGAGCAGCCTCCCTGGAAGTCTGACAGCGAGCCAGCCGGTCCCCAGACGCCGCCCGGGGAACCAGAGCTGCGGTGGAGTGCGCTTGGTGATGGAGCAGCCTCCCTGGAAGTCTGACAGCGGGGGTTTACGGAGGTCTCCAAGCCGACTATCAAGCACCAAAGGCGGGCATGCGTGGGGGAATCTCGGCCTCCACTTTTGGAATATTTTCTAAGTGTTGGAGCTCCAGCAAGGGGGCGAATGCCGTTCCCCAGACGCCGCCCGGGGAACCAGAGCTGCGGGGGAGTGAGCTGGAGGATGGAGCAGCCTCCCTGGAAGTCTGACAGCGGGGTTTTGCGGAGGTCTTCAAGCCGACTATCAAGCACCAAAGGCGGGCGTGCATGGGGGAATCTCGGCCTCCACTTTTTGAATATTTTCTAAGTGTTGGAGCTCCAGCAAGACGGCGAACGCCGGTCCCCAGACGCCGCCCGGGGAACCAGAGCTGCGGGGGAGTGAGCTGGAGGATGGAGCAGCCTCCATGGAAGTCTGACAGCGGGCCAGCCGGTCCCCAGACGCCGCCCGGGGAACCAGAGCTGGGTGTAATTGAGCTGGAGGATGGAGCAGCCTCCCTGGAAGTCTGTCAGCGGGGGTTTGCGGAGGTCTCCAAGCCGACTATCAAGCACCAAAGGCGGGCATGCGTGGGGGAATCTCGGCCTCCACTTTTGGAATATTTTCTAAGTGTTTGAGCTCCAGCAAGACGGCGAATGCCGGTCCCCAGACGCCGCCCGGGGAACCAGAGCTGCGGGGGAGTGAGCTGGAGGATGAAGCAGCCTCCCTGGAAGTCTGACAGCGGGCCAGCCGGTCCCCAGACGCCGCCCGGGGAACCAGAGCTGCGGGGGAGTGAGCTGGAGGATGAAGCAGCCTCCATGGAAGTCTGACAGCGGGCCAGCCAGACCCCAGACGCCGCCCGGGGAACCAGAGCTGGGTGTAATTGAGCTGGAGGATGGAGCAGCCTCCCTGGAAGTCTGACAGCGGGGCTTTGCGGAGGTCTTCAAGCCGACTATCAAGCACCAAAGGCGGGCATGCGTGGGAGAATCTCGGCCTCCACTTTTGGAATATTTTCTAAGTGTTTGAGCTCCAGCAAGACGGCGAATGCCGGTCCCCAGACGCCGCCCGGGGAACCAGAGCTGCGGGGGAGTGAGCTGGAGGATGAAGCAGCCTCCCTGGAAGTCTGACAGCGGGCCAGCCGGTCCCCAGACGCCGCCCGGGGAACCAGAGCTGGGGGGGAATGAGCTGGAGGATGAAGCAGCCTCCATGGAAGTCTGACAGCGGGGTTATTTAAAGTGTATATGTGTGAAATATGATCCAAGTGTTGATTCGACAGGTTTTATAAAGTGTATATGTGTGAAATATGATCCAAGTGTTGATTTGACAGGTTTTATAAAGTGTATAAGTGTGAAATATGATCCAAGTGTTGACTTTGACAGGTTTTATAAAGTGTATAAGTGTGAAATATGATCCAAGTGTTGATTTGACAGGTTTTATAAAGTGTATATGTGTGAAATATGATCCAAGTGTTGACTTTGAGAGGTTTTTTTAAGTGTATATGTGTGAAATATGCTTTAAGTGTTGACTTTGAGAGGTTTTATAAAGTGTATAAGTGTGAAATATGATCCAAGTGTTGATTTGACAGGTTTTATAAAGTGTATATGTGTGAAATATGATCCAAGTGTTGACTTTGAGAGGTTTTTTAAAGTGTATATGTGTGAAATATGCTTTAAGTGTTGACTTTGAGAGGTTTTATAAAGTGTATAAGTGTGAAATATGATCCAAGTGTTGATTTGACAGGTTTTATAAAGTGTATATGTGTGAAATATGATCCAAGTGTTGATTTGACAGGTTTTATAAAGTGTATAAGTGTGAAATATGATCCAAGTGTTGATTTGACAGGGTTTATAAAGTGTATAAGTGTGAAATATGCTTTAAGTGTTGACTTTGAGAGGTTTTTTAAAGTGTATATGTGTGAAATATGATCCAAGTGTTGATTTGACAGGTTTTATAAAGTGTATAAGTGTGAAATATGATCCAAGTGTTGATTTGACAGGTTTTATAAAGTGTATAAGTGTGAAATATGATCCAAGTGTTGATTTGACAGGTTTTATAAAGTGTATAAGTGTAAAATATGCTCCCAGTGTTGATTTGACAGGTTTTATAAAGTGTATAAGTGTGAAATATGATCCAAGTGTTGATTTGACAGGGTTTATAAAGTGTATAAGTGTGAAATATGCTTTAAGTGTTGACTTTGAGAGGTTTTTTAAAGTGTATATGTGTGAAATATGATCCAAGTGTTGATTTGACAGGGTTTATAAAGTGTATATGTGTGAAATATGATCCAAGTGTTGATTTGACAGGGTTTATAAAGTGTATATGTGTGAAATATGCTTTAAATGTTGACTTTGAGAGGTTTTTTAAAGTGTATATGTGTGAAATATGCTTTAAGTGTTGACTTTGAGAGGTTTTTTAATGTGTATATGTGTGAAATATGATCCAAGTGTTGACTTTGACAGGTTTTATAAAGTGTATAAGTGTGAAATATGATCCAAGTGTTGATTTGACAGGTTTTATAAAGTGTATAAGTGTGAAATATGATCCAAGTGTTGACTTTGAGAGGTTTTTTAAAGTGTATATGTGTGAAATATGCTTTAAGTGTTGACTTTGAGAGGTTTTTTAAAGTGTATATGTGTGAAATATGATCCAAGTGTTGATTTGACAGGTTTTATAAAGTGTATAAGTGTGAAATATGATCCAAGTGTTGATTTGACAGGTTTTATAAAGTGTATATGTGTGAAATATGATCCAAGTGTTGATTTGACAGGTTTTATAAAGTGTATAAGTGTGAAATATGATCCAAGTGTTGATTTGACAGGTTTTATAAAGTGTATATGTGTGAAATATGCTTTAAGTGTTGACTTTGAGAGGTTTTATAAAGTGTATAAGTGTGAAATATGATCCAAGTGTTGACTTTGACAGGTTTTATAAAGTGTATATGTGTGAAATATGATCCAAGTGTTGATTTGACAGGTTTTATAAAGTGTATAAGTGTAAAATATGCTCCCAGTGCTGACTTTGACAGGTTTTTTAAAGTGTATATGTGTGAAATATGCTTTAAGTGTTGACTTTGAGAGGTTTTATAAAGTGTATAAGTGTGAAATATGATCCAAGTGTTGATTTGACAGGTTTTATAAAGTGTATATGTGTGAAATATGATCCAAGTGTTGATTTGACAGGTTTTATAAAGTGTATATGTGTGAAATATGATCCAAGTGTTGATTTGACAGGTTTTATAAAGTGTATAAGTGTGAAATATGATCCAAGTGTTGATTTGACAGGTTTTATAAAGTGTATATGTGTGAAATATGCTTTAAGTGTTGACTTTGAGAGGTTTTTTAAAGTGTATATGTGTGAAATATGCTTTAAGTGTTGACTTTGAGAGGTTTTATAAAGTGTATAAGTGTGAAATATGATCCAAGTGTTGATTTGACAGGTTTTATAAAGTGTATATGTGTGAAATATGATCCAAGTGTTGATTTGACAGGTTTTATAAAGTGTATATGTGTGAAATATGATCCAAGTGTTGACTTTGAGAGGTTTTTTAAAGTGTATATGTGTGAAATATGCTTTAAGTGTTGACTTTGAGAGGTTTTATAAAGTGTATAAGTGTGAAATATGCTTTAAGTGTTGACTTTGAGAGGTTTTTTAAAGTGTATATGTGTGAAATATGATCCAAGTGTTGACTTTGAGAGGTTTTTTAAAGTGTATAAGTGTGAAATATGATCCAAGTGTTGATTTGACAGGTTTTATAAAGTGTATAAGTGTGAAATATGATCCAAGTGTTGATTTGACAGGGTTTATAAAGTGTATATGTGTGAAATATGCTTTAAGTGTTGACTTTGAGAGGTTTTATAAAGTGTATAAGTGTGAAATATGATCCAAGTGTTGATTTGACAGGTTTTATAAAGTGTATATGTGTGAAATATGATCCCAGTGCTGACTTTGACAGGTTTTATAAAGTGTATAAGTGTGAAATATGATCCAAGTGTTGATTTGACAGGTTTTATAAAGTGTATATGTGTGAAATATGATCCAAGTGTTGATTTGACAGGTTTTATAAAGTGTATATGTGTGAAATATGATCCAAGTGTTGATTTGACAGGTTTTATAAAGTGTATAAGTGTGAAATATGATCCAAGTGTTGATTTGACAGGGTTTATAAAGTGTATATGTGTGAAATATGATCCAAGTGTTGACTTTGAGAGGTTTTTTAAAGTGTATATGTGTGAAATATGCTTTAAGTGTTGACTTTGAGAGGTTTTATAAAGTGTATAAGTGTGAAATATGATCCAAGTGTTGATTTGACAGGTTTTATAAAGTGTATATGTGTGAAATATGATCCAAGTGTTGATTTGACAGGTTTTATAAAGTGTATAAGTGTGAAATATGATCCAAGTGTTGATTTGACAGGTTTTATAAAGTGTATAAGTGTGAAATATGATCCAAGTGTTGATTTGACAGGTTTTATAAAGTGTATAAGTGTGAAATATGCTCCAAGTGTTGACTTTGAGAGGTTTTTTAAAGTGTATATGTGTGAAATATGATCCAAGTGTTGATTTGACAGGGTTTATAAAGTGTATATGTGTGAAATATGCTTTAAGTGTTGACTTTGAGAGGTTTTTTAAAGTGTATATGTGTGAAATATGATCCAAGTGTTGATTTGACAGGGTTTATAAAGTGTATATGTGTGAAATATGATCCAAGTGTTGATTTGACAGGTTTTATAAAGTGTATATGTGTGAAATATGCTTTAAGTGTTGACTTTGAGAGGTTTTATAAAGTGTATAAGTGTGAAATATGATCCAAGTGTTGTTTTGACAGGTTTTATAAAGTGTATATGTGTGAAATATGATCCAAGTGTTGACTTTGAGAGTTTTTTTAAAGTGTATAAGTGTGAAATATGCTTTAAGTGTTGACTTTGAGAGGTTTTATAAAGTGTATAAGTGTGAAATATGATCCAAGTGTTGATTTGACAGGGTTTATAAAGTGTATATGTGTGCAATATGATCCAAGTGTTGATTTGACAGGTTTTTTAAAGTGTATATGTGTGAAATATGATCCAAGTGTTGATTTGACAGGTTTTATAAAGTGTATATGTGTGAAATATGATCCAAGTGTTGACTTTGAGAGGTTTTTTAAAGTGTATATGTGTGAAATATGATCCAAGTGTTGATTTGACAGGGTTTATAAAGTGTATATGTGTGAAATATGATCCAAGTGTTGATTTGACAGGTTTTTTAAAGTGTATATGTGTGAAATATGCTTTAAGTGTTGACTTTGAGAGGTTTTTTAAAGTGTATATGTGTGAAATATGCTTTAAGTGTTGACTTTGAGAGGTTTTATAAAGTGTATAAGTGTGAAATATGATCCAAGTGTTGATTTGACAGGTTTTATAAAGTGTATATGTGTGAAATATGATCCAAGTGTTGATTTGACAGGTTTTATAAAGTGTATATGTGTGAAATATGATCCAAGTGTTGACTTTGAGAGGTTTTTTAAAGTGTATATGTGTGAAATATGATCCAAGTGTTGATTTGACAGGGTTTATAAAGTGTATATGTGTGAAATATGCTTTAAGTGTTGACTTTGAGAGGTTTTTTAAAGTGTATATGTGTGAAATATGATCCAAGTGTTGACTTTGAGAGGTTTTTTAAAGTGTATAAGTGTGAAATATGCTTTAAGTGTTGACTTTGAGAGGTTTTATAAAGTGTATAAGTGTGAAATATGATCCAAGTGTTGATTTGACAGGTTTTATAAAGTGTATATGTGTGAAATATGATCCAAGTGTTGATTTGACAGGTTTTTTAAAGTGTATATGTGTGAAATATGCTTTAAGTGTTGACTTTGAGAGGTTTTATAAAGTGTATAAGTGTGAAATATGATCCAAGTGTTGATTTGACAGGTTTTATAAAGTGTATATGTGTGAAATATGATCCAAGTGTTGATTTGACAGGGTTTATAAAGTGTATATGTGTGAAATATGATCCAAGTGTTGATTTGACAGGTTTTTTAAAGTGTATATGTGTGAAATATGATCCAAGTGTTGATTTGACAGGTTTTATAAAGTGTATAAGTGTGAAATATGATCCCAGTGTTGATTTGACAGGTTTTATAAAGTGTATAAGTGTAAAATATGCTCCCAGTGCTGACTTTGAGAGGTTTTTTAAAGTGTATATGTGTGAAATATGCTTTAAGTGTTGACTTTGAGAGGTTTTATAAAGTGTATAAGTGTGAAATATGATCCAAGTGTTGATTTGACAGGTTTTATAAAGTGTATATGTGTGAAATATGATCCAAGTGTTGATTTGACATGTTTTATAAAGTGTATATGTGTGAAATATGATCCCAGTGTTGATTTGACAGGTTTTATAAAGTGTATAAGTGTGAAATATGATCCAAGTGTTGATTTGACAGGTTTTATAAAGTGTATAAGTGTGAAATATGATCCAAGTGTTGATTTGACAGGGTTTATAAAGTGTATATGTGTGAAATATGCTTTAAGTGTTGACTTTGAGAGGTTTTATAAAGTGTATAAGTGTGAAATATGATCCAAGTGTTGATTTGACAGGTTTTATAAAGTGTATATGTGTGAAATATGATCCAAGTGTTGATTTGACAGGGTTTATAAAGTGTATAAGTGTGAAATATGATCCAAGTGTTGATTTGACAGGTTTTATAAAGTGTATAAGTGTGAAATATGATCCAAGTGTTGATTTGACAGGGTTTGAAATATGATCCAAGTGTTGATTTGACAGGTTTTATAAAGTGTATAAGTGTGAAATATGATCCAAGTGTTGATTTGACAGGTTTTATAAAGTGTATATGTGTGAAATATGATCCAAGTGTTGATTTGACAGGGTTTATAAAGTGTATATGTGTGAAATATGATCCAAGTGTTGATTTGACAGGTTTTTTAAAGTGTATATGTGTGAAATATGCTTTAAGTGTTGACTTTGAGAGGTTTTTTAAAGTGTATAAGTGTGAAATATGATCCAAGTGTTGATTTGACAGGTTTTATAAAGTGTATATGTGTGAAATATGATCCAAGTGTTGATTTGACAGGTTTTATAAAGTGTATATGTGTGAAATATGATCCAAGTGTTGACTTTGAGAGGTTTTTTAAAGTGTATATGTGTGAAATATGATCCAAGTGTTGATTTGACAGGTTTTATAAAGTGTATAAGTGTGAAATATGCTTTAAGTGTTGACTTTGAGAGGTTTTATAAAGTGTATAAGTGTGAAATATGATCCAAGTGTTGATTTGACAGGTTTTATAAAGTGTATATGTGTGAAATATGATCCAAGTGTTGATTTGACAGGGTTTATAAAGTGTATATGTGTGAAATATGATCCAAGTGTTGATTTGACAGGTTTTTTAAAGTGTATATGTGTGAAATATGATCCAAGTGTTGATTTGACAGGTTTTATAAAGT
This sequence comes from Hippocampus bargibanti, assembly GCF_051943395.1. Classification (NCBI taxonomy): domain Eukaryota; kingdom Metazoa; phylum Chordata; class Actinopteri; order Syngnathiformes; family Syngnathidae; genus Hippocampus; species Hippocampus bargibanti. Next base: position 12,847 of record NW_028296987.1, read on the forward strand.
GTATAAGTGTGAAATATGATCCCAGTGTTGATTTGACAGGTTTTATAAAGTGTATAAGTGTAAAATATGCTCCCAGTGCTGACTTTGAGAGGTTTTTTAAAGTGTATATGTGTGAAATATGCTTTAAGTGTTGACTTTGAGAGGTTTTATAAAGTGTATAAGTGTGAAATATGATCCAAGTGTTGATTTGACAGGTTTTATAAAGTGTATATGTGTGAAATATGATCCAAGTGTTGATTTGACAGGTTTTATAAAGTGTATATGTGTGAAATATGATCCCAGTGTTGATTTGACAGGTTTTATAAAGTGTATAAGTGTGAAATATGATCCAAGTGTTGATTTGACAGGTTTTATAAAGTGTATAAGTGTGAAATATGATCCAAGTGTTGATTTGACAGGGTTTATAAAGTGTATATGTGTGAAATATGCTTTAAGTGTTGACTTTGAGAGGTTTTATAAAGTGTATAAGTGTGAAATATGATCCAAGTGTTGATTTGACAGGTTTTATAAAGTGTATATGTGTGAAATATGATCCAAGTGTTGATTTGACAGGGTTTATAAAGTGTATATGTGTGAAATATGATCCAAGTGTTGATTTGACAGGTTTTTTAAAGTGTATATGTGTGAAATATGCTTTAAGTGTTGACTTTGAGAGGTTTTTTAAAGTGTATAAGTGTGAAATATGATCCAAGTGTTGATTTGACAGGTTTTATAAAGTGTATATGTGTGAAATATGATCCAAGTGTTGATTTGACAGGTTTTATAAAGTGTATATGTGTGAAATATGATCCAAGTGTTGACTTTGAGAGGTTTTTTAAAGTGTATATGTGTGAAATATGATCCAAGTGTTGATTTGACAGGGTTTATAAAGTGTATAAGTGTGAAATATGATCCAAGTGTTGATTTGACAGGTTTTATAAAGTGTATAAGTGTGAAATATGATCCAAGTGTTGATTTGACAGGGTTTATAAAGTGTATATGTGTGAAATATGCTTTAAGTGTTGACTTTGAGAGGTTTTATAAAGTGTATAAGTGTGAAATATGATCCAAGTGTTGATTTGACAGGTTTTATAAAGTGTATATGTGTGAAATATGATCCAAGTGTTGATTTGACAGGGTTTATAAAGTGTATATGTGTGAAATATGATCCAAGTGTTGATTTGACAGGTTTTATAAAGTGTATATGTGTGAAATATGCTTTAAGTGTTGACTTTGAGAGGTTTTTTAAAGTGTATATGTGTGAAATATGATCCAAGTGTTGACTTTGAGAGGTTTTTTAAAGTGTATAAGTGTGAAATATGCTTTAAGTGTTGACTTTGAGAGGTTTTATAAAGTGTATAAGTGTGAAATATGATCCAAGTGTTGATTTGACAGGGTTTATAAAGTGTATATGTGTGAAATATGATCCAAGTGTTGATTTGACAGGTTTTATAAAGTGTATATGTGTGAAATATGATCCAAGTGTTGATTTGACAGGTTTTTTAAAGTGTATATGTGTGAAATATGCTTTAAGTGTTGACTTTGAGAGGTTTTATAAAGTGTATAAGTGTGAAATATGATCCAAGTGTTGATTTGACAGGTTTTATAAAGTGTATATGTGTGAAATATGATCCAAGTGTTGATTTGACAGGTTTTATAAAGTGTATATGTGTGAAATATGATCCAAGTGTTGATTTGACAGGTTTTATAAAGTGTATATGTGTGAAATATGATCCAAGTGTTGATTTGACAGGGTTTTTAAAGTGTATAAGTGTGAAATATGCTTTAAGTGTTGACTTTGAGAGGTTTTATAAAGTGTATAAGTGTGAAATATGCTTTAAGTGTTGACTTTGAGAGGTTTTATAAAGTGTATAAGTGTGAAATATGATCCAAGTGTTGATTTGACAGGGTTTATAAAGTGTATATGTGTGAAATATGATCCAAGTGTTGATTTGACAGGGTTTATAAAGTGTATATGTGTGAAATATGATCCAAGTGTTGATTTGACAGGTTTTATAAAGTGTATATGTGTGAAATATGCTTTAAGTGTTGACTTTGAGAGGTTTTTTAAAGTGTATATGTGTGAAATATGCTTTAAGTGTTGACTTTGAGAGGTTTTTTAAAGTGTATATGTGTGAAATATGCTTCCTTTCGTTCATTAATGGTGAAACGCTGCCGTTTGGTGGCCGAAAGCGCGCATCGCACCTCATTGACAATACAAAGGGGGGTTTAAAGCTAAAACGAGTATTTAGTACTATAAACACTCTTTGCATTTCAGATTAATGTATCTGTTAACGTTGACGGTGTTTCTATACAAGCTGAGAGTATTGTGCGGTCATTAAACTGCTCTTAAGTGAGACATATCTTTGTATATCTTTGTATATCTTTGTAATATTTTGATGTATAGTGTTCATTTGACTGAGAAAACAAATTCTGTAAGCAAATAATCCCACTTGATAGTTATATTAACTTGATTTAACTGAGAAAAACATTCAGTAATCAAATAACAACACTTGATATTGATATATAGTGTTCATTTGACTGAGAAAACAAATTCTGTAAGCAAATAATCCCACTTGATAGTTATATTAACTTGATTTAACTGAGAAAAACATTCAGTAATCAAATAACAACACTTGATATAGATATATATTGTTCATTTTACTGAGAAAACAAATTCTGTAAGCAAATAATCCCCCTTGATAGTTATATTAACTTGATTTAACTGAGAAAAACATTCAGTAATCAAATAACAACGCTTGATATTGATATATATTGTTCATTTGACTGAGAAAACAAATTCTGTAAGCAAATAATCCCACTTGATAGTTATATTAACTTGATTTAACTGAGAAAAACATTCAGTAATCAAATAACAACACTTGATATTGATATATATTGTTCATTTTACTGAGAAAACAAATTCTGTAAGCAAATAATCCCACTTGATAGTTATATTAACTTGATTTAACTGAGAAAAACATTCAGTAATCAAATAACAACACTTGATATTGATATATAGTGTTCATTTGACTGAGAAAACAAATTCTGTAAGCAAATAATCCCACTTGATAGTTATATTAACATTTTGAAAATCAATTCTGTAAGCAAATAATCCCACTTGATAGTTATATTAACTTGATTTAACTGAGAAAAAAATTCAGTAATCAAATAACAACACTTGATATTGATATATAGTGTTCATTTGACTGAGAAAACAAGCAAATTCTGTAAGCAAATAATCCCACTTGATAGTTATATTGACTTGATTTAACTGAGAAAAACATTCAGTAATCAAATAACAACACTTGATATTGATATATAGTGTTCATTTGACTGAGAAAACAAATTCTGTAAGCAAATAATCCCACTTGATAGTTATATTAACTTGATTTAACTGAGAAAAAAACTGACAGGTTTTTTAAAGTGTATATGTGTGAAATATGCTTTAAGTGTTGACTTTGAGAGGTTTTTTAAAGTGTATATGTGTGAAATATGCTTCAAGTGTTGACTTTGAGAGGTTTTTTAAAGTGTATATGTGTGAAATATGCTTTAAGTGTTGACTTTGAGAGGTTTTTTAAAGTGTATATGTGTGAAATATGCTTCCTTTCGTTCATTAATGGTGAAACGCTGCCGTTTGGTGGCCGAAAGCGCGCATCGCACCTCATTGAAGGAAAATATACACACGGTTTATCTAAGTCCGTTTAAAATGGGATGGGCGAAGGAAAGTTGAGCAAAAGCTCCTGAAAATAGTCTAGGGGGAGTTACGCGGTGTCATTTGTTTGAATTTATTAGAAAGAGAACCGTGCCGGCAACTTAAAAACAGTATGCGGCTTCAGATGACATCATTCGGTACGGAGCGTCGCGGGGGACAAAAGAGTGAAAGCTATACACCGCGCGGCGACGCCTCCCGCGAGATACTTCCGGTTCGTCGTCAGGGGAGGAGGTCAAAACAAAGATGGAGGGCGCCGCATGGCGGGTGAGTCAACTTTTACTTTAAAACGGGCTAGAATGACACATCCGCGACATTCTAGTGGGTGTTAAAGACGGTGAAGGGATCTCTGAGATAAGTTTGAGGCCAACTGTGAGCAAAAGAGGACCGTGACGTCGAAAAACGGTCAAAAACGGTCGAAAAACGGTCGCGTTTGACGGTTGGGGGGGTGGGGGGCGGGGGGGACGCGTTATCGATCGTAGGGGAGCTTAAAATGGCTTTCCATAAAGCCACGCTTAACCAAATAAGCTTTTCCGGGTTCTTTACAGAGGGAAGGAAGTCAGTAATCAAATAACAACACTTGATATTGATATATATTGTTCATTTGACTGATAAAATCAATTCTGTAAGCAAATAATCCCACTTGATAGTTATATTAACTTGATTTAACTGAGAAAAACATTCAGTAATCAAATAACAACACTTGATATTGATATATAGTGTTCATTTGACTGAGAAAACAAATTCTGTAAGCAAATAATCCCACTTGATAGTTATATTAACTTGATTTAACTGAGAAAAACATTCAGTAATCAAATAACAACACTTGATATTGATATATATTGTTCATTTTACTGATAAAATCAATTCTGTAAGCAAATAATCCCACTTGATAGTTATATTAACTTGATTTAACTGAGAAAAACATTCAGTAATCAAATAACAACACTTGATATTGATATATATTGTTCATTTTACTGAGAAAACAAATTCTGTAAGCAAATAATCCCACTTCATTTATTATTAGTAGTAGTATTGTTGTTATTATTATGATATAGTATCAATATGCATGTGTTTTTCAGCTCCTATCATGGGCACAGGTACGAAAAGTGACTGAAGCTTTTAAAGGACAACCGACACTTTTGCACAACTTGTTTTCCATCAACAAAAATGACTTCAAATGACTTCTACATGACTTCAAATGACTTCTACATGCCCAGGTGAGCTGTTACGGACGCTTGACAGCGTGCTGTCATATTCTATATTATTAGTATTGTTGTTATTATTATGATATAGTATCAATATGCATGTTATTTTCAGCTCCTACCATGGGCACAGGTACGAAAAGTGACTGAAGCTTTTAAAGGACAACCGACACTTTTGCACAACTTGTTTTCCATCAACAAAAATGACTTCAAATGACTTCTACATGACTTCAAATGACTTCTACATGCCCAGGTGAGCTGTTACGGACGCTTGACAGCGTACTGTCATATTCTATATTATTAGTATTGTTGTTATTATTATGATATAGTATCAATATGCATGTTATTTTCAGCTCCTATCATGGGCACAGGTACGAAAAGTGACTGAAGCTTTTAAAGGACAACCGACACTTTTGCACAACTTGTTTTCCATCAACAAAAATGACTTCAAATGACTTCTACATGACTTCAAATGACTTCTACATGCCCAGGTGAGCTGTTACGGACGCTTGACAGCGTACTGTCATATTCTATATTATTATTAGTAGTAGTATTGTTGTTATTATTATGATATAGTATCAATATGCATGTTATTTTCAGCTCCTATCATGGGCACAGGTACGAAAAGTGACTGAAGCTTTTAAAGGACAACCGACACTTTTGCACAACTTGTTTTCCATCAACAAAAATGACTTCAAATGACTTCAAATGACTTCAAATGACTTCTACATGCCCGGGTGAGCTGTTACGGACGCTTGACAGCGTACTGTCATATTCTATATTATTACTATTATTAGTATTGTTGTTATTATTATGATATAGTATCAATATGCATGTTATTTTCAGCTCCTATCATGGGCACAGGTACGAAAAGTGACTGAAGCTTTTAAAGGACAACCGACACTTTTGCACAACTTGTTTTCCATCAACAAAAATGACTTCAAATGACTTCTACATGACTTCAAATGACTTCTACATGCCCAGGTGAGCTGTTACGGACGCTTGACAGCGTACTGTCATATTCTATATTATTACTATTATTAGTATTGTTGTTATTATTATGATATAGTATCAATATGCATGTTATTTTCAGCTCCTACCATGGGCACAGGTACGAAAAGTGACTGAAGCTTTTAAAGGACAACCGACACTTTTGCACAACTTGTTTTCCATCAACAAAAATGACTTCAAATGACTTCTACATGACTTCAAATGACTTCTACATGCCCGGGTGAGCTGTTACGGACGCTTGACAGCGTACTGTCATATTCTATATTATTACTATTATTAAGTATTGTTGTTATTATTATGATATAGTATCAATATGCATGTTATTTTCAGCTCCTACCATGGGCACAGGTACGAAAAGTGACTGAAGCTTTTAAAGGACAACCGACACTTTTGCACAACTTGTTTTCCATCAACAAAAATGACTTCAAATGACTTCTACATGACTTCAAATGACTTCTACATGCCCAGGTGAGCTGTTACGGACGCTTGACAGCGTACTGTCATATTCTATATTATTACTATTATTAGTATTGTTGTTATTATTATGATATAGTATCAATATGCATGTTATTTTCAGCTCCTATCATGGGCACAGGTACGAAAAGTGACTGAAGCTTTTAAAGGACAACCGACACTTTTGCACAACTTGTTTTCCATCAAGAAAAATGACTTCAAATGACTTCTACATGACTTCAAATGACTTCTACATGCCCGGGTGAGCTGTTACGGACGCTTGACAGCGTACTGTCATATTCTATATTATTAGTATTGTTGTTATTATTATGATATAGTATCAATATGCATGTTATTTTCAGCTCCTACCATGGGCACAGGTACGAAAAGTGACTGAAGCTTTTAAAGGACAACCGACACTTTTGCACAACTTGTTTTCCATCAAGAAAAATGACTTCAAATGACTTCAAATGACTTCAAATGACTTCTACATGCCCAGGTGAGCTGTTACGGACGCTTGACAGCGTACTGTCATATTCTATATTATTACTATTATTAGTATTGTTGTTATTATTATGATATAGTATCAATATGCATGTTATTTTCAGCTCCTATCATGGGCACAGGTACGAAAAGTGACTGAAGCTTTTAAAGGACAACCGACACTTTTGATCAACTTTGTTTTCCATCAAGAAAAATGACTTCTACATGACTTCAAATGACTTCTACATGCCCAGGTGAGCTGTTACGGACGCTTGACAGCGTGCTGTCATATTCTATATTATTATTAGTAGTAGTATTGTTGTTATTATTATGATATAGTATCAATATGCATGTTATTTTCAGCTCCTACCATGGGCACAGGTACGAAAAGTGACTGAAGCTTTTAAAGGACAACCGACACTTTTGCACAACTTGTTTTCCATCAACAAAAATGACTTCAAATGGCTTCAAATGACTTCAAATGACTTCTACATGCCCAGGTGAGCTGTTACGGACGCTTGACAGCGTGCTGTCATATTCTATATTATTATATTAGTAGTATTGTTGTTATTATTATGATATAGTATCAATATGCATGTTATTTTCAGCTCCTATCATGGGCACAGGTACGAAAAGTGACTGAAGCTTTTAAAGGACAACCGACACTTTTGCACAACTTGTTTTCCATCAACAAAAATGACTTCAAATGACTTCTACATGACTTCAAATGACTTCTACATGCCCAGGTGAGCTGTTACGGACGCTTGACAGCGTGCTGTCATATTCTATATTATTACTATTATTAGTATTGTTGTTATTATTATGATATAGTATCAATATGCATGTTATTTTCAGCTCCTATCATGGGCACAGGTACGAAAAGTGACTGAAGCTTTTAAAGGACAACCGACACTTTTGCACAACTTGTTTTCCATCAACAAAAATGACTTCAAATGACTTCAAATGACTTCAAATGACTTCTACATGCCCAGGTGAGCTGTTACGGACGCTTGACAGCGTGCTGTCATATTCTATATTATTAGTATTGTTGTTATTATTATGATATAGTATCAATATGCATGTTATTTTCAGCTCCTATCATGGGCACAGGTACGAAAAGTGACTGAAGCTTTTAAAGGACAACCGACACTTTTGCACAACTTGTTTTCCATCAACAAAAATGACTTCAAATGACTTCAAATGACTTCAAATGACTTCTACATGCCCAGGTGAGCTGTTCCGGACGCTTGACAGCGTGCTGTCATATTCTATATTATTAGTATTGTTGTTATTATTATGATATAGTATCAATATGCATGTTATTTTCAGCTCCTATCATGGGCACAGGTACGAAAAGTGACTGAAGCTTTTAAAGGACAACCGACACTTTTGCACAACTTGTTTTCCATCAACAAAAATGACTTCAAATGACTTCAAATGACTTCTACATGACTTCAAATGACTTCTACATGCCCAGGTGAGCTGTTACGGACGCTTGACAGCGTGCTGTCATATTCTATATTAGTAGTATTGTTGTTATTATTATGATATAGTATCAATATGCATGTTATTTTCAGCTCCTATCATGGGCACAGGTACGAAAAGTGACTGAAGCTTTTAAAGGACAACCGACACTTTTGCACAACTTGTTTTCCATCAACAAAAATGACTTCAAATGACTTCAAATGACTTCAAATGACTTCTACATGCCCAGGTGAGCTGTTACGGACGCTTGACAGCGTGCTGTCATATTCTATATTATTAGTATTGTTGTTATTATTATGATATAGTATCAATATGCATGTTATTTTCAGCTCCTACCATGGGCACAGGTACGAAAAGTGACTGAAGCTTTTAAAGGACAACCGACACTTTTGCACAACTTGTTTTCCATCAACAAAAATGACTTCAAATGACTTCTACATGACTTCAAATGACTTCTACATGCCCGGGTGAGCTGTTACGGACGCTTGACAGCGTACTGTCATATTCTATATTAGTAGTATTGTTGTTATTGTTGTTATTATTATGATATAGTATCAATATGCATGTTATTTTCAGCTCCTACCATGGGCACAGGTACGAAAAGTGACTGAAGCTTTTAAAGGACAACCGACACTTTTGCACAACTTGTTTTCCATCAACAAAAAACTTCAAAAAATGACTTCAAATGACTTCTACATGCCCAGGTGAGCTGTTACGGACGCTTGACAGCGTACTGTCATATTCTATATTATTATTAGTAGTAGTATTGTTGTTATTATTATGATATAGTATCAATATGCATGTTATTTTCAGCTCCTAACATGGGCACAGGTACGAAAAGTGACTGAAGCTTTTAAAGGACAACCGACACTTTTGCACAACTTGTTTTCCATCAACAAAAATGACTTCAAATGACTTCTACATGCCCAGGTGAGCTGTTACGGACGCTTGACAGCGTACTGTCATATTCTATATTATTATTAGTAGTAGTATTGTTGTTATTATTATGATATAGTATCAATATGCATGTTATTTTCAGCTCCTAACATGGGCACAGGTACGAAAAGTGACTGAAGCTTTTAAAGGACAACCGACACTTTTGCACAACTTGTTTTCCATCAACAAAAATGACTTCAAATGACTTCTACATGACTTCAAATGACTTCTACATGCCCAGGTGAGCTGTTACGGACGCTTGACAGCGTACTGTCATATTCTATATTAGTAGTATTGTTGTTATTATTATGATATAGTATCAATATGCATGTTATTTTCAGCTCCTATCATGGGCACAGGTACGAAAAGTGACTGAAGCTTTTAAAGGACAACCGACACTTTTGCACAACTTGTTTTCCATCAACAAAAATGACTTCAAATGACTTCAAATGACTTCAAATGACTTCTACATGCCCAGGTGAGCTGTTACGGACGCTTGACAGCGTGCTGTCATATTCTATTATTATTATTAGTATTGTTGTTATTATTATGATATAGTATCAATATGCATGTTATTTTCAGCTCCTATCATGGGCACAGGTACGAAAAGTGACTGAAGCTTTTAAAGGACAACCGACACTTTTGCACAACTTGTTTTCCATCAACAAAAATGACTTCAAATGACTTCTACATGCCCAGGTGAGCTGTTACGGACGCTTGACAGCGTACTGTCATATTCTATATTATTACTATTATTAGTATTGTTGTTATTATTATGATATAGTATCAATATGCATGTTATTTTCAGCTCCTATCATGGGCACAGGTACGAAAAGTGACTGAAGCTTTTAAAGGACAACCGACACTTTTGCACAACTTGTTTTCCATCAACAAAAATGACTTCAAATGACTTCAAATGACTTCTACATGCCCAGGTGAGCTGTTACGGACGCTTGACAGCGTACTGTCATATTCTATATTAGTAGTATTGTTGTTATTATTATGATATAGTATCAATATGCATGTTATTTTCAGCTCCTATCATGGGCACAGGTACGAAAAGTGACTGAAGCTTTTAAAGGACAACCGACACTTTTGCACAACTTGTTTTCCATCAAGAAGAATGACTTCAAATGACTTCAAATGACTTCAAATGACTTCTACATGCCCAGGTGAGCTGTTACGGACGCTTGACAGCGTGCTGTCATATTCTATATTATTAGTATTGTTGTTATTATTATGATATAGTATCAATATGCATGTTATTTTCAGCTCCTATCATGGGCACAGGTACGAAAAGTGACTGAAGCTTTTAAAGGACAACCGACACTTTTGCACAACTTGTTTTCCATCAACAAAAATGACTTCAAATGACTTCTACATGACTTCAAATGACTTCTACATGCCCGGGTGAGCTGTTACGGACGCTTGACAGCGTACTGTCATATTCTATATTATTACTATTATTAGTATTGTTGTTATTATTATGATATAGTATCAATATGCATGTTATTTTCAGCTCCTATCATGGGCACAGGTACGAAAAGTGACTGAAGCTTTTAAAGGACAACCGACACTTTTGCACAACTTGTTTTCCATCAACAAAAATGACTTCAAATGACTTCAAATGACTTCTACATGCCCGGGTGAGCTGTTACGGACGCTTGACAGCGTGCTGTCATATTCTATATTATTAGTATTGTTGTTATTATTATGATATAGTATCAATATGCATGTTATTTTCAGCTCCTAACATGGGCACAGGTACGAAAAGTGACTGAAGCTTTTAAAGGACAACCGACACTTTTGCACAACTTGTTTTCCATCAACAAAAATGACTTCAAATGACTTCTACATGACTTCAAATGACTTCTACATGCCCAGGTGAGCTGTTACGGACGCTTGACAGCGTGCTGTCATATTCTATATTATTAGTATTATTAGTATTGTTGTTATTATTATGATATAGTATCAATATGCATGTTATTTTCAGCTCCTACCATGGGCACAGGTACGAAAAGTGACTGAAGCTTTTAAAGGACAACCGACACTATTGCTCAACTTTGTTTTCCATCAAGAAAAATGACTTCAAATGACTTCAAATGACTTCAAATGACCTCTACATGCCTGGGTGAACTATTACGGACGCTTGACAGCGTACTGTCATATTCTATATTATTACTATTATTAGTATTGTTGTTATTATTATGATATAGTATCAATGGCAAGGTATTCCCCATTCATTTCTATGCAGGTGCAGTACCTTCGTCGACCGCCAGGGTGAAGGCCTCCAAGCAGTACCTCAGGTGGCCACCTGAGGGCCCCCTAACCTACCTGTCAATCATGTAAAAAAAAAAAAACAAGTGTTGCAGTCCCTCGTTCGCCCTCGTAGGGGGCGCTCGTCCCATTCATTTTGAATGGCAGGGTATCCCCCCATTCATTTCTATGCATGTGCAAAAAAAAAGTCGCAGTACCTCGTTCGTCCTCCTAGGAGGCGCTTGTCCCATTCATTTTCAATGGCAAGGTGTTCCCCATTCATTTCTATGCAGGTGCAGTACCTTCGTCGACCGCCAGGATGAAGGCCTCCAAGCAGTACCTCATGTGGCCACCTGAGGGCCCCCTAACCTAGCTGTCAATCATGTAAAAAAAAAAAAAAACAAGTGTTGCAGTCCCTCGTTCGTCCTCGTAGGGGGCGCTCGTCCCATTCATTTTGAATGGCAGGGTATTCCCCCATTCATTTCTATGCAGGTGCAAAAAAAAAAGTCGCAGTACCTCGTTCGTCCTCCTAGGAGGCGCTTGTCCCATTCATTTTCAATGGCAATGTATTCCCCATTCATTTCTATGCAGGTGCAGTACCTTCGTCGACCGCCAGGGTGAAGGCCTCCAAGCGGTACCTCAGGTGGCCACCTGAGGGCCCCCTAACCTACCTGTCAATCATGTAAAAAAAAAAAAAAAAAAAGTGTTGCAGTACCTCGTTCGCCCTCGTAGGGGGCGCTCGTCCCATTCATTTGAATGGCAGGGTATTCCCCCATTCATTTCTATGCATGTGTAAAAAAAAAGTCGCAGTACCTCGTTCGTCCTCCTAGGAGGCGCTTGTCCCATTCATTTTCAATGGCAATGTATTCCCCATTCATTTCTATGCAGGTGCAGTACCTTCGTCGACCGCCAGGATGAAGGCCTCCAAGCAGTACCTCATGTGGCCACCTGAGGGCCCCCTAACCTACCTGTCAATCATGTAAAAAAAAAAAAAAAAAAAAAAAGTGTTGCAGTACCTCGTTTGCCCTCGTAGGGGGCGCTCGTCCCATTCATTTTGAATGGCAGGGTATTCCCCCATTCATTTCTATGCATGTGCAAAAAAAAAAGTCGCAGTACCTCGTTCGTCCTCCTAGGAGGCGCTTGTCCCATTCATTTTCAATGGCAATGTATTCCCCATTCATTTCTATGCAGGTGCAGTACCTTCGTCGACCGCCAGGGTGAAGGCCTCCAAGCGGTACCTCAGGTGGCCACCTGAGGGCCCCCTAACCTACCTGTCAATCATGTAAAAAAAAAAAAAAAAAAAGTGTTGCAGTACCTCGTTCGCCCTCGTAGGGGGCGCTCGTCCCATTCATTTTGAATGGCAGGGTATTCCCCCATTCATTTCTATGCATGTGCAAAAAAAAAGTCGCAGTACCTCGTTCGTCCTCCTAGGAGGCGCTTGTCCCATTCATTTTCAATGGCAATGTATTCCCCATTCATTTCTATGCAGGTGCAGTACCTTCGTCGACCGCCAGGGTGAAGGCCTCCAAGCGGTACCTCAGGTGGCCACCTGAGGGCCCCCTAACCTACCTGTCAATCATGTAAAAAAAAAAAAAAAAAAAAGTGTTGCAGTCCCTCGTTTGTCCTCGTAGGGGGCGCTCGTCCCATTCATTTTGAATGGCAGGGTATTCCCCCATTCATTTCTATGCATGTGCAAAAAAAAAGTCGCAGTACCTCGTTCGTCCTCCTAGGAGGCGCTTGTCCCATTCATTTTCAATGGCAATGTATTCCCCATTCATTTCTATGCAGGTGCAGTACCTTCGTCGACCGCCAGGGTGAAGGCCTCCAAGCGGTACCTCAGGTGGCCACCTGAGGGCCCCCTAACCTACCTGTCAATCATGTAAAAAAAAAAAAAAAAAGTGTTGCAGTACCTCGTTCGCCCTCGTAGGGGGCGCTCGTCCCATTCATTTGAATGGCAGGGTATTCCCCCATTCATTTCTATGCATGTGCAAAAAAAAAGTCGCAGTACCTCGTTCGTCCTCCTAGGAGGCGCTTGTCCCATTCATTTTCAATGGCAAGGTGTTCCCCATTCATTTCTATGCAGGTGCAGTACCTTCGTCGACCGCCAGGATGAAGGCCTCCAAGCAGTACCTCATGTGGCCACCTGAGGGCCCCCTAACCTACCTGTCAATCATGTAAAAAAAAAAAAAAAAAACAAGTGTTGCAGTCCCTCGTTTGTCCTCGTAGGGGGCGCTCGTCCCATTCATTTTGAATGGCAGGGTATTCCCCCATTCATTTCTATGCATGTGCAAAAAAAAAGTCGCAGTACCTCGTTCGTCCTCCTAGGAGGCGCTTGTCCCATTCATTTTCAATGGCAAGGTGTTCCCCATTCATTTCTATGCAGGTGCAGTACCTTCGTCGACCGCCAGGATGAAGGCCTCCAAGCAGTACCTCATGTGGCCACCTGAGGGCCCCCTAACCTACCTGTCAATCATGTGGCAGGGTATTCCCCCATTCATTTCTATGCATGTGCAAAAAAAAAAAAAAAAAAAAACAAGTGTTGCAGTCCCTCGTTTGTCCTCGTAGGGGGCGCTCGTCCCATTCATTTTGAATGGCAGGGTATTCCCCCATTCATTTCTATGCATGTGCAAAAAAAAAGTCGCAGTACCTCGTTCGTCCTCCTAGGAGGCGCTTGTCCCATTCATTTTCAATGGCAATGTATTCCCCATTCATTTCTATGCAGGTGCAGTACCTTCGTCGACCGCCAGGATGAAGGCCTCCAAGCAGTACCTCATGTGGCCACCTGAGGGCCCCCTAACCTACCTGTCAATCATGTGAAAAAAAAAAATAAGTGTTGCAGTCCCTCGTTTGTCCTCGCAGGGGGCGCTCGTCCCATTCATTTTGAATGGCAGGGTATTCCCCCATTCATTTCTATGCATGTGCAAAAAAAAAGTCGCAGTACCTCGTTCGTCCTCCTAGGAGGCGCTTGTCCCATTCATTTTCAATGGCAGGGTGTTCCCCATTCATTTCTATGCAGGTGCAGTACCTTCGTCGACCGCCAGGATGAAGGCCTCCAAGCAGTACCTCATGTGGCCACCTGAGGGCCCCCTAACCTACCTGTCAATCATGTTAAAAAAAAAAAAAATAAGTGTTGCAGTCCCTCGTTTGTCCTCGCAGGGGGCGCTCGTCCCATTCATTTTGAATGGCAGGGTATTCCCCCATTCATTTCTATGCATGTGCAAAAAAAAAGTCGCAGTACCTCGTTCGTCCTCCTAGGAGGCGCTTGTCCCATTCATTTTCAATGGCAGGGTGTTCCCCATTCATTTCTATGCAGGTGCAGTACCTTCGTCGACCGCCAGGATGAAGGCCTCCAAGCAGTACCTCATGTGGCCACCTGAGGGCCCCCTAACCTACCTGTCAATCATGTTAAAAAAAAAAAAAATAAGTGTTGCAGTCCCTCGTTTGTCCTCGCAGGGGGCGCTCGTCCCATTCATTTTGAATGGCAGGGTATTCCCCCATTCATTTCTATGCATGTGCAAAAAAAAAGTCGCAGTACCTCGTTCGTCCTCCTAGGAGGCGCTTGTCCCATTCATTTTCAATGGCAATGTATTCCCCATTCATTTCTATGCAGGTGCAGTACCTTCGTCGACCGCCAGGATGAAGGCCTCCAAGCAGTACCTCATGTGGCCACCTGAGGGCCCCTAACCTACCTGTCAATCATGTTAAAAAAAAAAAAAAATAAGTGTTGCAGTCCCTCGTTTGACCTCGCAGGGGGCGCTCGTCCCATTCATTTTGAATGGCAGGGTATTCCCCCATTCATTTCTATGCATGTGCAAAAAAAAAGTCGCAGTACCTCGTTCGTCCTCCTAGGAGGCGCTTGTCCCATTCATTTTCAATGGCAGTGTATTCCCCATTCATTTCTATGCAGGTGCAGTACCTTCGTCGACCGCCAGGATGAAGGCCTCCAAGCAGTACCTCATGTGGCCACCTGAGGGCCCCCTAACCTACCTGTCAATCATGTTATGCAGGTGCAGTAAAAAAAAAAAAATAAGTGTTGCAGTCCCTCGTTTGTCCTCGCAGGGGGCGCTCGTCCCATTCATTTTGAATGGCAGGGTATTCCCCCATTCATTTCTATGCATGTGCAAAAAAAAAGTCGCAGTACCTCGTTCGTCCTCCTAGGAGGCGCTTGTCCCATTCATTTTCAATGGCAGGGTGTTCCCCATTCATTTCTATGCATGTGTAAAAAAAAAGTCGCAGTACCTCGTTCGTCCTCCTAGGAGGCGCCTGTCCCATTCATTTTCAATAGCAAGGTATTCCCCATTCATTTCTATGCAGGTGCAAAAAAAAAGTCGCAGTACCTCGTTCGTCCTCCTAGGAGGCGCTTGTCCCATTCATTTTCAATGGCAAGGTGTTCCCCATTCATTTCTATGCAGGTGCAGTACCTTCGTCGACCGCCAGGATGAAGGCCTCCACGCAGTACCTCCGACGGCCCCCGGAGGGCGCTATAACCCACCTGTCAAATAAAAAATAAAACATGTCGCAGTACCGTTGTCGGCCTCCTAGTTGGCGCTCGTCCCATTCATTTTGAATGGCGGGCCGTTTCCCCATTCATTTCTATGCAGGTGCAAAGAAAAAAGTGTTGCAGTACCTCGTTTGTCGGCCTAGGTGGCGCTCGTCCCATTCATTTTGTATGGCAGGGTATTCCCCCATTCATTTCTATGCAGGTGCAAAAAACAAAGTGTTGCAGTACCTCGTTCGTCCTCTTAGGGGGCGCTCGTCCTATTCATTTTGAATGGCAGGGTATTCCCCCATTCATTTCTATGCAAGTGCAAAAAACAAAGTGTTGCAGTACCTCTTTCGTCCACCTAGGTGGCGCTATCCCCATTCATTTCAATGGCAAGGCGTTTCCCCATTCATTTCTATTGAGGCGCAGTACATCGGTCGGCCGCCAGGTAAAACGCCTCACGCAGTACCACCGGCGGCCACCGGGGTGGACGCCCCCCACCCCACTCTCACCCCCTCCACAAAAAAAAAAAAAGTTGCAGTACCACTTTCGTCCACCTAGGTGGCGCTATACCCATTCATTTCAATGGCAAGGCGTTTCCCCATTCATTTCTATTGAGGCGCAGTACATCGGTCGGCCGCCAGGTAAAACGCCTCACGCAGTACCACCGGCGGCCACCGGGGTGTACGCCCCCCACCCCACTCTCACCCCCTCCACAAAAAAAAAAAAAAAGTTGCAGTACCACTTTCGTCCGCCTAGGTGGCGCTATACCCATTCATTTCAATGGCAAGGCGTTTCCCCATTCATTTCTATTGAGGCGCAGTACATCGGTCGGCCGCCAGGTAAAACGCCTCACGCAGTACCTCCGGCGGCCACCAGGGTGTACGCCCCCCACCCCACTCTCACCCCCTCCACAAAAAAAAAAAAAAGTTGCAGTACCACTTTCGTCCACCTAGGTGGCGCTATACCCATTCATTTCAATGGCAAGGCGTTTCCCCATTCATTTCTATTGAGGCGCAGTACATCGGTCGGCCGCCAGGTAAAACGCCTCACGCAGTACCTCCGGCGGCCACCAGGGTGTACGCCCCCCACCCCACTCTCACCCCCTCCACAAAAAAAAAAAAAAGTTGCAGTACCACTTTCGTCCACCTAGGTGGCGCTATACCCATTCATTTCAATGGCAAGGCGTTTCCCCATTCATTTCTATTGAGGCGCAGTACATCGGTCGGCCGCCAGGTAAAACGCCTCACGCAGTACCTCCGGCGGCCACCAGGGTGTACGCCCCCCACCCCACTCTCACCCCCTCCACAAAAAAAAAAAAAAGTTGCAGTACCACTTTCGTCCGCCTAGGTGGCGCTATACCCATTCATTTCAATGGCAAGGCGTTTCCCCATTCATTTCTATTGAGGCGCAGTACATCGGTCGGCCGCCAGGTAAAACGCCTCACGCAGTACCTCCGGCGGCCACCAGGGTGTACGCCCCCCACCCCACTCTCACCCCCTCCACAAAAAAAAAAAAAAGTTGCAGTACCACTTTCGTCCACCTAGGTGGCGCTATACCCATTCATTTCAATGGCAAGGCGTTTCCCCATTCATTTCTATTGAGGCGCAGTACATCGGTCGGCCGCCAGGTAAAACGCCTCACGCAGTACCTCCGGCGGCCACCAGGGTGTACGCCCCCCACCCCACTCTCACCCCCTCCACAAAAAAAAAAAAAAGTTGCAGTACCACTTTCGTCCGCCTAGGTGGCGCTATACCCATTCATTTCAATGGCAAGGCGTTTCCCCATTCATTTCTATTGAGGCGCAGTACATCGGTCGGCCGCCAGGTAAAACGCCTCACGCAGTACCTCCGGCGGCCACCAGGGTGTACGCCCCCCACCCCACTCTCACCCCCTCCACAAAAAAAAAAAAAAGTTGCAGTACCACTTTCGTCCGCCTAGGTGGCGCTATACCCATTCATTTCAATGGCAAGGCGTTTCCCCATTCATTTCTATTGAGGCGCAGTACATCGGTCGGCCGCCAGGTAAAACGCCTCACGCAGTACCTCCGGCGGCCACCAGGGTGTACGCCCCCCACCCCACTCTCACCCCCTCCACAAAAAAAAAAAAAAGTTGCAGTACCACTTTCGTCCGCCTAGGTGGCGCTATACCCATTCATTTCAATGGCAAGGCGTTTCCCCATTCATTTCTATTGAGGCGCAGTACATCGGTCGGCCGCCAGGTAAAACTCACGCAGTACCTCCGGCGGCCACCAGGGTGTACGCCCCCCACCCCACTCTCACCCCCTCCACAAAAAAAAAAAAAAGTTGCAGTACCACTTTCGTCCACCTAGGTGGCGCTATACCCATTCATTTCAATGGCAAGGCGTTTCCCCATTCATTTCTATTGAGGCGCAGTACATCGGTCGGCCGCCAGGTAAAACGCCTCACGCAGTACCTCCGGCGGCCACCAGGGTGTACGCCCCCCACCCCACTCTCACCCCCTCCACAAAAAAAAAAAAAAGTTGCAGTACCACTTTCGTCCACCTAGGTGGCGCTATACCCATTCATTTCAATGGCAAGGCGTTTCCCCATTCATTTCTATTGAGGCGCAGTACATCGGTCGGCCGCCAGGTAAAACGCCTCACGCAGTACCTCCGGCGGCCACCAGGGTGTACGCCCCCCACCCCACTCTCACCCCCTCCACAAAAAAAAAAAAAAGTTGCAGTACCACTTTCGTCCACCTAGGTGGCGCTATACCCATTCATTTCAATGGCAAGGCGTTTCCCCATTCATTTCTATTGAGGCGCAGTACATCGGTCGGCCGCCAGGTAAAACGCCTCACGCAGTACCTCCGGCGGCCACCAGGGTGTACGCCCCCCACCCCACTCTCACCCCCTCCACAAAAAAAAAAAAAAGTTGCAGTACCACTTTCGTCCACCTAGGTGGCGCTATACCCATTCATTTCAATGGCAAGGCGTTTCCCCATTCATTTCTATTGAGGCGCAGTACATCGGTCGGCCGCCAGGTAAAACGCCTCACGCAGTACCTCCGGCGGCCACCAGGGTGTACGCCCCCCACCCCACTCTCACCCCCTCCACAAAAAAAAAAAAAAGTTGCAGTACCACTTTCGTCCACCTAGGTGGCGCTATCCCCATTCATTTCAATGGCAAGGCGTTTCCCCATTCATTTCTATTGAGGCGCAGTACATCGGTCGGCCGCCAGGTAAAACGCCTCACGCAGTACCTCCGGCGGCCACCAGGGTGTACGCCCCCCACCCCACTCTCACCCCCTCCACAAAAAAAAAAAAAAGTTGCAGTACCACTTTCGTCCACCTAGGTGGCGCTGTCCCCATTCATTTCAATGGCAAGGCGTTTCCCCATTCATTTCAATGGCAAGGCGTTTCCCCATTCATTTCTATTGAGGCGCAGTACATCGGTCGGCCGCCAGGTAAAACGCCTCACGCAGTACCTCCGGCGGCCACCAGGGTGTACGCCCCCCACCCCACTCTCACCCCCTCCACAAAAAAAAAAAAAAGTTGCAGTACCACTTTCGTCCGCCTAGGTGGCGCTATACCCATTCATTTCAATGGCAAGGCGTTTCCCCATTCATTTCTATTGAGGCGCAGTACATCGGTCGGCCGCCAGGTAAAACGCCTCACGCAGTACCTCCGGCGGCCACCAGGGTGTACGCCCCCCACCCCACTCTCACCCCCTCCACAAAAAAAAAAAAAAGTTGCAGTACCACTTTCGTCCGCCTAGGTGGCGCTATACCCATTCATTTCAATGGCAAGGCGTTTCCCCATTCATTTCTATTGAGGCGCAGTACATCGGTCGGCCGCCAGGTAAAACGCCTCACGCAGTACCTCCGGCGGCCACCAGGGTGTACGCCCCCCACCCCACTCTCACCCCCTCCACAAAAAAAAAAAAAGTTGCAGTACCACTTTCGTCCACCTAGGTGGCGCTGTCCCAAGGCGTTTCCCCATTCATTTCTATTGAGGCGCAGTACATCGGTCGGCCGCCAGGTAAAACGCCTCATGCAGTACCTCCGGCGGCCACCGGGGTGGACGCCCCCCACCCCACTCTCACCCCCTCCACAAAAAAAAAAAAAAGTTGTAAAGGGGGGCCCTTTTTTTAAAAAAAACCCAAATTTTTTAAAATTTTTTCCCCGGGGTTTTTTTTAAAAAAATTTTTTTTTTAAAAAAAATTTTAATTTTTTAAAAAAAATTTTTTTTTTTTTCCCAATTAAAAGGGGGGTTTTTTTTTTTAAAACCCCAAAACCTTTTAAAAACTTTTTTTAAAAAACCCCCTTTTGCCAAAATTTTTTCCCAAAAAAAAAAATTTTTTAATTTTAAATTATTTTTAAAAAGGGGGTTTTTTTGAAAAAATTTTTTTTTTTTTTTTTTTGGGGGGGTTTTAAAACAAAATTTTTTTCCCCTTTTTTAAAAAAAAGGGTTTTTAAAAAAAATTTTTTCCCAAAAGGGGCCCGGGAAAATTGAAAATTTAAATTTTATTTTTTTTTTTTTGGGGGTTTTTTTGGGTTTAAAAACCCATTTTTTTTTTTTTTTAAAAAAAAAAATTTTAAAAACCCCCCTTTTTTAAAAACCTTTTTTAAAGCGGAGTCGGTCGCGTGAAGCCCAGTGACCCGTTTGTCAGCCCCCGAGTATAAAAATGAAACACGGACCGTGATTAGGCGGCGTTGGACGCCGCGGGCGCGGAAGTCGCCTCCGGTGGATCCCGGGAAACCGAAAACCTCACGGACGGCTCCGTCGACGGGCGCCGGCCAGGTGTCGCGGGGGCTCGCCCCCCACGGCGCCGGTCACGGGCTCCAGGCGGACGACCGACCGGGGCATTTCGGTGACTCTCGATAACCTCCGGAGCGACCTCACGCGTCGCCTGACTGTTGAGAGCCGGCTCGATGGCAAGAGTAAGTTGAATGAAGCAGAGTAAGTTGAATGAAGCACTGTGAACCCGTTTGTCGGCGGCCCGACTGTGAGGTGTCGTCGCCGCCCGACTGTTGAGAACCGGCTCGATGGCAAGAGTCGGTCGCGTGAAGCACTGAAGCCAGTTTGTCGGCGGCCCGACTGTAATGTGTCGTCGCCGCCCGGCTCGATGGCGAGAGTAAGTTGAATGAAGCACTGTGAACCCGTTTGTCGGCGGCCCGACTGTGAGGTGTCGTCGCCGCCCGACTGTTGAGAACCGGCTCGATGGCGAGAGTCGGTCGCGTGAAGCCCGGTAACCCGTTCGTCGTCGGCCGAGTACGAGGCGGGCGTCGTGCGCGTCGCGGGAGGGGGTCTGCTATGCGTCTTACCCTTCCGCGCTCCGCGCCCGCCGCGCGTCCTCGCTCGCCGCCCGACGGTCGAGTCCGTCGCTCGAAGCCCAGTAACCCGTTCGTCGGCGGCCGAGTACGAGGCCGGCGTCGTGCGCGTCGCGGGAGGGGGTCTGCTATGCGTCTTACCCTTCCGCGCTCCGCGCCCGCCGCGCGTCCTCGCTCGCCGCCCGACGGCCGAGTCTGTCGAGCGAAGCCCAGTAAACCCGTTCGTCGGCGGCCGAGTCCGAGGCGGGCGTCGTGCGCGTCGCGGGAGGGGGTCTGCTATGCGTCTTACCCTTCCGCGCTCCGCGCCCGCCGCGCGTCCTCGCTCGCCGCCCGACGGCCGAGTCCGTTGGGCGAAGCCCGGTAACCCGCTCGTCCTCGGCCGAGTACGAGGCGGGCGTCGTGCGCGTCGCGGGAGGGGGTCTGCTATGCGTCTTACCCTTCCGCGCTCCGCGCCCGCCGCGCGTCCTCGCTCGCCGCCCGACGGCCGAGTCGGTTGCGCGAAGCCCGGTAACCCGTTCGTCGAGCGGCCGAGTACGAGGCCGGCGTCGTGCGCGTCGCGGGAGGGGGTCTGCTATGCGTCTTACCCTTCCGCGCTCCGCGCCCGCCGCGCGTCCTCGCTCGCCGCTCGACGGCCGAGTCCGCCGGGCGAAGCACGGTAACCCGTTCGTCGGCGGCCGAGTACGAGGCCGGCGTCGCGCGCGTCGCGGGAGGGGGTCTGCTATGCGTCTTACCCTTCCGCGCTCCGCGCCCGCCGCGCGTCCTCGCTCGCCGCTCGACGGCCGAGTCCGTTGGGCCCAGGAACCCGTTCGTCGGCGGCCGAGTACGAGGCCGGCGCGGCTTAGCCGACCTCGACGCGTGTAAATCGGCCTCCCCAGCTAAAATTTCGGCCTCTTTCCCCGGAGGTCTTTATTTTCGAAAAATTTTCTAAGTTTTTCAGCGAACATCCAGGCGGCCTCCGGCGCGGCTTAGCCGACCACGACGCGTGTAAATCGGCCTCCCCAGCTAAAATTTCGGCCTCTTTCCCCGGAGGTCTTTATTTTCGAAAAATTTTCTAAGTTTTTCAGCGAACATCCAGGCGGCCTCCGGCGCGGCTTAGCCGACCACGACGCGTGTAAATCGGCCTCCCCAGCTAAAATTTCGGCCTCTTTCCCCGGAGGTCTTTATTTTCGAAAAATTTTCTAAGTTTTTCAGCGAACATCCAGGCGGCCTCCGGCGCGGCTTAGCCGACCACGACGCGTGTAAATCGGCCTCCCCAGCTAAAATTTCGGCCTCTTTCCCCGGAGGTCTTTATTTTCGAAAAATTTTCTAAGTTTTTCAGCGAACATCCAGGCGGCCTCCGGCGCGGCTTAGCCGACCACGACGCGTGTAAATCGGCCTCCCCAGCTAAAATTTCGGCCTCTTTCCCCGGAGGTCTTTATTTTCGAAAAATTTTCTAAGTTTTTCAGCGAACATCCAGGCGGCCTCCGGCGCGGCTTAGCCGACCACGACGCGTGTAAATCGGCCTCCCCAGCTAAAATTTCGGCCTCTTTCCCCGGAGGTCTTTATTTTCGAAAAATTTTCTAAGTTTTTCAGCGAACATCCAGGCGGCCTCCGGCGCGGCTTAGCCGACCACGACGCGTGTAAATCGGCCTCCCCAGCTAAAATTTCGGCCTCTTTCCCCGGAGGTCTATATTTTCAAAAAATTTTCGAAGTTTTTCAGCGAACATCCAGGCGGCCTCCGGCGCGGCTTCGCCGACCACGACGCGTGTAAGTCGGCCTCCCCAGCTAAAATTTCGGCCTCTTTCCCCGGAGGTCTAGATTTTCGTAACATTTTCTATGTTTTTCAGCGAACATCCAGGCGACCTCCGGCGCGGCTCAGCCGACCACGACGCGTGTAAATCGGCCTCCCCAGCCCCAGAAACCGTTGCACGAAGCCCCAGTCGGCCCGACTGTTGAGAACCGACTCCGTGGCGGGGCGGAGTCGGTCGCGTGAAGCCCAGTGACCCGTTTGTCAGCCCCCGAGTATAAAAATGAAACACGGACCATGAGGCGGCGTTTGACGCCGCGGGCGCGGAAGTCGCCTCCGGTCGATCCCGGGAAACCGAAAACCTCACGGACGGCTCCGTCGACGGGCGCCGGCCAGGTGTCGCGGGGGCTCGCCCCCACGGCGCCGGTCACGGGCTCCAGGCGGACGACCGACCAGGGCATTTCGGTGACTCTCGATAACCTCCGGAGCTGACCGCGTCGCCCCACTGTTGAGAACCGACTCCGAGGCGGGGCGGAGTCGGTCGCGTGAAGCAGAGTGACCCGTTTGTCGGCCCCCCGAGTACAAAAATGAAACACGGACCTGATGTGGCGGCGTTTGACGCCGCGGGCGCGGAAGGCTCCTCCGGTCGATCCCGGGAAACCGAAAACCTCACGGACGGCTCCGTCGACGGGCGCCGGCCAGGTGTCGCGGGGGCTCGCCCCCACGGCGCCGGTCACGGGCTCCAGGCGGACGACCGACCAGGGCATTTCGGTGACTCTCGATAACCTCCGGAGCTGACCGCGTCGCCCCACTGTTGAGAACCGACTCCGAGGCGGGGCGGAGTCGGTCGCGTGAAGCCCAGTGACCCGTTTGTCGGCCCCCGAGTATAAAAATGAAACACGGACCATGAGGCGGCGTTTGACGCCGCGGGCGCGGAAGGCTCCTCCGGTCGACTCTCGATAACCTCCGGAGCGACCTCACGCGTCGCCTGACTGTTGAGAGCCGGCTCGATGGCAAGAGTCGGTCGCGTGAAGCACTGAAGCCAGTTTGTCGGCGGCCCGACTGTAATGTGTCGTCGCCGCCCGGCTCGATGGCGAGAGTAAGTTGAATGAAGCACTGTGAACCCGTTTGTCGGCGGCCCGACTGTGAGGTGTCGTCGCCGCCCGACTGTTGAGAACCGGCTCGATGGCGAGAGTCGGTCGCGTGAAGCCCAGTAACCCGTTCGTCGGCGGCCGAGTACGAGGCGGGCGTCGTGCGCGTCGCGGGAGGGGGTCTGCTATGCGTCTTACCCTTCCGCGCTCCGCGCCCGCCGCGCGTCCTCGCTCGCCGCCCGACGGTCGAGTCCGTCGCTCGAAGCCCAGTAACCCGTTCGTCGAGCGGCCGAGTACGAGGCCGGCGTCGTGCGCGTCGCGGGAGGGGGTCTGCTATGCGTCTTACCCTTCCGCGCTCCGCGCCCGCCGCGCGTCCTCGCTCGCCGCCCGACGGCCGAGTCCGTCGAGCGAAGCCCGGTAACCCGTTCGTCGAGCGGCCGAGTACGAGGCCGGCGTCGTGCGCGTCGCGGGAGGGGGTCTGCTATGCGTCTTACCCTTCCGCGCTCCGCGCCCGCCGCGCGTCCTCGCTCGCCGCTCGACGGCCGAGTCCGTCGGGCGAAGCCCGGTAACCCGTTCGTCGAGCGGCCGAGTACGAGGCCGGCGTCGTGCGCGTCGCGGGAGGGGGTCTGCTATGCGTCTTACCCTTCCGCGCTCCGCGCCCGCCGCGCGTCCTCGCTCGCCGCTCGACGGCCGAGTCCGTCGGGCGAAGCCCGGTAACCCGTTCGTCGAGCGGCCGAGTACGAGGCCGGCGTCGTGCGCGTCGCGGGAGGGGGTCTGCTATGCGTCTTACCCTTCCGCGCTCCGCGCCCGCCGCGCGTCCTCGCTCGCCGCTCGACGGCCGAGTCCGCCGGGCGAAGCCCGGTAACCCGTTCGTCGGCGGCCGAGTACGAGGCCGGCGTCGTGCGCGTCGCGGGAGGGGGTCTGCTATGCGTCTTACCCTTCCGCGCTCCGCGCCCGCCGCGCGTCCTCGCTCGCCGCTCGACGGCCGAGTCCGCCGGGCGAAGCACGGTAACCCGTTCGTCGGCGGCCGAGTACGAGGCCGGCGTCGTGCGCGTCGCGGGAGGGGGTCTGCTATGCGTCTTACCCTTCCGCGCTCCGCGCCCGCCGCGCGTCCTCGCTCGCCGCTCGACGGCCGAGTCCGTCGGGCGAAGCCCGGTAACCCGTTCGTCGGCGGCCGAGTACGAGGCCGGCGTCGTGCGCGTCGCGGGAGGGGGTCTGCTATGCGTCTTACCCTTCCGCGCTCCGCGCCCGCCGCGCGTCCTCGCTCGCCGCTCGACGGCCGAGTCCGCCGGGCGAAACACGGTACCCGTTCGTCGGCGGCCGAGTCCGAGGCCGGCGTCGTGCGCGTCGCGGGAGGGGGTCTGCTATGCGTCTTACCCTTCCGCGCTCCGCGCCCGCCGCGCGTCTTCGCTCGCCGCCCGACGGCCGAGTCCGTCGGGCGAAGCCCGGTAACCCGCTCGTCGTCGGCCGAGTACGAGGCGGGCGTCGTGCGCGTCGCGGGAGGGGGTCTGCTATGCGTCTTACCCTTCCGCGCTCCGCGCCCGCCGCGCGTCCTCGCTCGCCGCCCGACGGCCGAGTCGGTTGCGCGAAGCCCAGTAACAAGTGATTGGATCGGATGAGGCGGCGTCGGGCGCCGCGGGCGCGGTCGGTTCGGTGTCCGGTGTCCCTGGGAACAGGGCGCCTTTCGCCGGCCTCCCGCGCTGCGCGCCCGTCGTGCAGTCTCGCTCCGCGGGCTGAGGTGAAGCTGCGCGCTCGCGGGGGGACGGGCGGCGTGCGCGGGCGGGGTCGGTGTCCGGCGTCCCTGGTTACAGGGCGCCTTTCGCCGGCCTCGCCCCGCGCCCGCCGCGCGGTCTTACTCCGCGGGCGACCGTGAAACCGAAGCCTTGCCACTGGCGGTACGAGGCGGCGGCGGCGGCGCGAAAGGCGCGTGCCAGCCGGTGTCTGGTGGTTCTGAGGACCAGGGTCACCTTTCAACCGGCCCAGCGGGAGCGCGTCGCGCTCGTCGCCGTCGTCTCTTCCGTCGGCCGAGGTCAAGCTGCGCCGCCGCGGCGGAGTGGGCGCTGCGGGAACGAACGCCGCGCGTGGGGTGCGGTCAGGCGGCGGGTCCCGCTCTCGCGGGTCCCCGGCCGGCCTCGGCCCCCCATCGCGCCGCGCCCGCGGGCGGGACACACCCCCGGACGACGCGCGGTGCTCGTCCGCGACGATCGGTCGGCGGCGGGAGTCTTTCTTTGACGCGGGAAGTGTAGGTCCCCCGCGCCAGGCTCCCGTCGGGCGTTCCGACATTGCGGGCGAGCGGACCGGAGCCAACGGCGGACCGAATCCGCCGGCGGATGAGGCGGCGGGCGCGGGCGGGAGTTCGGCGTCCGGCGTCCCTGGGAACAGGGCGCCTTTCGCCGGCCTCGCCCCGCGCCCGTCGCGCGGCTCTCATCCGCCGGATCACTGTTGAGAAACCGACTCGCTGGCGGAGTCGGTCCCAGTAAAGTAACCCGTTCGTCGGCGGCCGAGCGCGAGGCCGGCGTCGTGCGCGTCGCGGGAGGGGGTCTGCTATGCGTCTTACCCTTCCGCGCTCCGCGCCCGCCGCTCGGTCTCGCTCTCGCCGCCCGACGGCCGGGTACCGGCTCGATGGCAAGAGTCCGGTTGTCGGCGGCTCAGCGCGAGGCGGCGTCGGGCGTCAGTCGCCTTGGGCGCGGGAGGGGGTCTGCTAGTCGTCTTACCCTTCCGCGCTCCGCGCCCGACGCGCCTCGGCGCTCCCGACCGGCAGATAAGCCCGCCAGGAGGCGGATGAGCGCGCGACGGGACGAGCGGCGTGGCGCTCCCTCACCACCCGGCGTCGCGCGCGAGGTCGGGCATCGGCCCGGTCTAACCTCGGCAGGAAAGCGCGTGTGTATTGGTCGCCGGAATGCACGAGGCCCACGAGTGTCGAGAACCGTCTCGATGGCGAGAGTCGGTTGCTCTAAGCCCAGAAACCCGTTCGTCGGCGGCCGAGTACGAGGCGGGCGTCGCGCGCGGGCGCGGGAGGGGGTCTGCTAGTCGTCTTACCCTTCCGCGCTCCGCGCCCGCCGCGCGCCCTCGCTCGCCGCCGACGGCCGAGTCGGAAGTGCGAAGCCCAGTGAGCCGCGCGTCGGCCCCCGAGTATAAAAATGAAACACGGACCATGAGGCGGCGTTTGACGCCGCGGGCGCGGAAGTCGCCTCCGGTCGATCCTGGGAAACCGAAAACCTCACGGACGGCTCCGTCGACGGGCGCCGGCCAGGCGTCGGGGGGGCTCGCCCCCACGGCGCCGGTCACGGGCTCCAGGCGGACGACCGACCAGGGCATTTCGGTGACTCTCGATAACCTCCGGAGCTGACCGCGTCGCCCGACTGTTGAGGACCGACTACGGGGCGGAGTCGGTTGCGTGAAGCACTGTGAAACCCGTTTGTCGGCGGCCGAGTATGACAGTATCTCGCCGCCCGACTGTTGAGAACAGGCTCGATACGAGTCGGTAGCGGGAAGCACTGAAACCCGCTTGTCGGCGGCCGAGTATGGAGGGTATCTCGCCGCCCGACTGTAGAGAACCGGCTCGATGGCAAGAGTCGGTTGTTTGAAGCACTGAAATCCGCTTGTCGGCGGACGAGTATGATGGTATCTCGCCGCCCGACCGTTTAGAACAGGCTCAATAAGAGTCGCTAGCGGGAAGCACTGAAACCCGCTTGTCGGCGGCCGAGTATGGTAGTATCTCGCCGCCCGACTGTAGAGAACCGGCTTGATGGCAAGAGTCGGTTGTTTGAAGCACTGAAATCCGCTTGTCGGCGGACGAGTATGATGGTATCTCGCCGCCCGACCGTTTAGAACAGGCTCAATAAGAGTCGCTAGCGGGAAGCACTGAAACCCGCTTGTCGGCGGCCGAGTATGGTAGTATCTCGCCGCCCGACCGTTGAGACCCGTCTCGATGGCAAGAGTCGGTCGCGTGAAGCCCAGTAACCTGTTCGTCGGCGGCCGAGTACGAGGCGGGCGTCGCGCGCGGGCGCGGGAGGGGGTCTGCTATGCGTCTTACCCTTCCGCGCTCCGCGCCCGCCGCGCGTCCTCGCTCGCCGCCCGACGGCCGAGTCCGTTGAGCGAAGCCCAGTAAACACCCGCACGTCGGCGGCCGAGTCCGAGGCGGGCGTCGCGCGCGGGCGCGGGAGGGGGTCTGCTATGCGTCTTACCCTTCCGCGCTCCGCGCCCGCCGCGCGTCCTCGCTCGACGCCCGACCGTTGAGAACCGTCTCGATGGCAGAGTCGGTTGCGCGAAGCCCCGTGAAGTACAAGTCGAAGTGAAACGGATCGGATGAGGCGGCGTCGGGCGCCACGGGCGCGGTATGTTCGGTGTCCGGTGTCCCTGGGAACAGGGCGCCTTTCGCCGGCCTCCCGCGCTGCGCGCCCGTCGTGCAGTCTCGCTCCGCGGGCTGAGGTGAAGCCGCGCGCTCGCGGGGGGACGGGCGGCGTGCGCGGGCGGGGTCGGTGTCCGGCGTCCCTGGTTACAGGGCGCCTTTCGCCGGCCTCGCCCCGCGCCCGCCGCGCGGTCTTACTCCGCGGGCGACCGTGGAACCGAAGCCTTGCCACTGGCGGTACGAGGCGGCGGCAGCGGCGCGAAAGGCGCGTGCCAGCCGGTTTCTGGTGGTTCTGAGGACCAGGGTCACCTTTCAACCGGCCCAGCGGGAGCGCGTCGCGCTCGTCGCCGTCGTCTCTTCCGTCGGCCGAGGTCAAGCTGCGCCGCCGCGGCGGAGTGGGCGCTGCGGGAACGAATGCCGGGCGTGGGGTGCGGTCAGGCGGCGGGTCCCGCTCTCGCGGGTCCCCGGCCGTCCTCGGCCCCCCATCGCGCCGCGCCCCGCGGGCGGGACACACCCCCGGACGACGCGCGGTGCTCGTCCGCGATGATCGGTCGGCGGCCGGAGTCTTTCTTTGACGCGGGAAGTGTAGGTCCCCCGCGCCAGGCTCCCGTCGGGCGTTCCGACTTTGCGGGCGAGCGGACCGGAGCCAACGGCGGACCGAATCCACCGGCGGATGAGGCGGCGGGCGCCGCGGGCGCGGGCGGGTCGGTGTCCGGCGTCCCTGGGAACAGGGCGCCTTTCGCCGGCCTCGCCCCGCGCCCGGCGCCCGTCGCGCGGGTCTCATCGGCCGGCTCACTGTCGAGAAACCGACTCGCTGGCGGAGTCGGTCCCAGTAAAGTAAACCCGTTTGTCGGCGGCCGAGCGCGAGGCGGCGTCGGGCGCGGAGGGCGCGGGAGGGGGTCTGCTATGCGACTTTCCCTTCCGCGCGCTCCGGGCCCGGCGCGCGGTCTCGCTCTCGCCGCCCGACGGCCGGGTACCGGCTCGATGGCAAGAGTCCGGTTGTCGGCGGCTCAGCGCGAGGCGGCGGCGGGCGTCAGTCGCCTTGGGCGCGGGAGGGGGTCTGCTACGCGTCTTACCCTTCCGCGCTCCGCGCCCGACGCGCCTCGGCGCTCCCGACCGGCAGATAAGCCCGCCAAGGAGGCGGATGAGCGTGCGACGGTACGAGCGGCGTGGCGCTCCCACACCAACCGGCGTCGCGCGCGAGGTCGGGCATCGGCCCGGTCTAACCTCGGCAGGAAAGCGCGTGTGTATTGGTCGCCGGAATGCACGAGGCCACGAGTGTCGAGAACCGTCTCGATGGCGAGAGTCGGTTGCTCTGAGCCCAGAAACCTGTTTGTCGGCGGCCGAGTACGAGGCGGGCGTCGTGCGCGTCGCGGGAGGGGGTCTGCTATGCGTCTTACCCTTCCGCGCTCCGCGCCCGCCGCGCGTCCTCGCTCGACGCCCGACCGTTGGACCGTCTCGATGGCCGAGTCGGTCGCGCGAACCCGTTCGTCGGCGGCCGAGTACGAGGCGGGCGTCGTGCGCGTCGCGGGAGGGGGTCTGCTATGCGTCTTACCCTTCCGCGCTCCGCGCCCGCCGCGCGTCCTCGCTCGCCGCCCGACGGCCGAGTCCGTCGCGCGAAGCCCAGGAACCCGTTCGTCGGCGGCCGAGGCCGGCGTCGTGCGCGTCGCGGGAGGGGGTCTGCTATGCGTCTTACCCTTCCGCGCTCCGCGCCCGCCGCGCGTCCTCGCTCGCCGCTCGACGGCCGAGTCCGTCGGGCTGAGCCCAGGAACCCGTTCGTCGGCGGCCGAGGCCGGCGTCGTGCGCGTCGCGGGAGGGGGTCTGCTAGTCGTCTTACCCTTCCGCGCTCCGCGCCCGCCGCTCGTCCTCGCTCGCCGCCCGACGGCCGAGTCCCTTGAGCGAAGCCCAGGAACCGTTCGTCGGCGGC
The DNA here is from genome assembly GCF_051943395.1 of Hippocampus bargibanti. NCBI lineage: Eukaryota > Metazoa > Chordata > Actinopteri > Syngnathiformes > Syngnathidae > Hippocampus > Hippocampus bargibanti. The sequence continues at coordinate 43,239 of NW_028296987.1, forward strand.
CGAGTACGAGGCCGGCGTCGTGCGCGTCGCGGGAGGGGGTCTGCTATGCGTCTTACCCTTCCGCGCTCCGCGCCCGCCGCGCGTCCTCGCTCGCCGCTCGACGGCCGAGTCCGTCGGGCGAAGCCCAGGCCGGCGTCGTGCGCGTCGCGGGAGGGGGTCTGCTATGCGTCTTACCCTTCCGCGCTCCGCGAAGGCCGGCGTCGTGCGCCGTCTTACCCTTCCGCGCTTCGTCGCTCGCCGCGGCCGAGTCCGTCGAGCGAACGAGGCCGGCGTCGTGCGCGTCGCGGGAGGGGGTCTGCTATGCGTCTTACCCTTCCGCGCTCCGCGCCCGCCGCGCGTCCTCGCTCGCCGCTCGACGGCCGAGTCCGTCGGGCGAAGCCCAGGAACCCGTTCGTCGGCGGCCGAGGCCGGCGTCGTGCGCGTCGCGGGAGGGGGTCTGCTATGCGTCTTACCCTTCCGCGCTCCGCGCCCGCCGCTCGTCCTCGCTCGCCGCCCGACGGCCGAGTCCCTTGAGCGAAGCCCAGGAACCGTTCGTCGGCGGCCGAGTACGAGGCCGGCGTCGTGCGCGTCGCGGGAGGGGGTCTGCTATGCGTCTTACCCTTCCGCGCTCCGCGCCCGCCGCGCGTCCTCGCTCGCCGCTCGACGGCCGAGTCCGTCGGGCGAAGCCCAGGAACCCGTTCGTCGGCGGCCGAGGCCGGCGTCGTGCGCGTCGCGGGAGGGGGTCTGCTATGCGTCTTACCCTTCCGCGCTCCGCGCCCGCCGCTCGTCCTCGCTCGCCGCCCGACGGCCGAGTCCCTTGAGCGAAGCCCAGGAACCGTTCGTCGGCGGCCGAGTACGAGGCCGGCGTCGTGCGCGTCGCGGGAGGGGGTCTGCTATGCGTCTTACCCTTCCGCGCTCCGCGCCCGCCGCGCGTCCTCGCTCGCCGCTCGACGGCCGAGTCCGTCGGGCGAAGCCCAGGAACCCGTTCGTCGGCGGCCGAGGCCGGCGTCGTGCGCGTCGCGGGAGGGGGTCTGCTAGTCGTCTTACCCTTCCGCGCTCCGCGCCCGCCGCTCGTCCTCGCTCGCCGCCCGACGGCCGAGTCCCTTGAGCGAAGCCCAGGAACCGTTCGTCGGCGGCCGAGTACGAGGCCGGCGTCGTGCGCGTCGCGGGAGGGGGTCTGCTATGCGTCTTACCCTTCCGCGCTCCGCGCCCGCCGCGCGTCCTCGCTCGCCGCTCGACGGCCGAGTCCGTCGGGCGAAGCCCAGGAACCCGTTCGTCGGCGGCCGAGGCCGGCGTCGTGCGCGTCGCGGGAGGGGGTCTGCTAGTCGTCTTACCCTTCCGCGCTCCGCGCCCGCCGCGCGTCCTCGCTCGCCGCCCGACGGCCGAGTCCCTTGAGCGAAGCCCAGGAACCGTTCGTCGGCGGCCGAGTACGAGGCCGGCGTCGTGCGCGTCGCGGGAGGGGGTCTGCTATGCGTCTTACCCTTCCGCGCTCCGCGCCCGCCGCGCGTCCTCGCTCGCCGCTCGGCGGCCGAGTCCGTCGGGCGAAGCCCAGTAAACCCGTTCGTCGGCCGAGTACGAGGCGGGCGTCGTGCGCGTCGCGGGAGGGGGTCTGCTAGTCGTCTTACCCTTCCGCGCTCCGCGCCCGCCGCGCGTCCTCACTCGCCGCCCGACGGCCGAGTCTGTTGGGCGAAGCCCAGTAAACCCGTCGTCGTCGGCCGAGTACGAGGCGGGCGTCGTGCGCGTCGCGGGAGGGGGTCTGCTAGTCGTCTTACCCTTCCGCGCT
>NW_028296989.1:0-30000 GCF_051943395.1 Hippocampus bargibanti
TTATACACTTTATAAAACCTGTCAGTCAGCACTGGGTGCATATTTCACACTTATACACTTTATAAAACCTGTCAGTCAGCACTGGGTGCATATTTCACACTTATACACTTTATAAAACCTGTCAGTCAGCACTGGGTGCATATTTCACACTTATACACTTTATAAAACCTGTCAGTCAGCACTGGGTGCATATTTCACACTTATACACTTTAAAAAACCTGTCAGTCAGCACTGGGTGCATATTTTACACTTATACATTTTAAAAAACCTGTCAGTCAGCACTGGGTGCATATTTTACACTTATACACTTTATAAAACCTGTCAGCACTGGGTGCATATTTCACACTTATACACTTATCTGTTCAGCACTGGGTGCATATTTTACACTTATACATTTTAAAAAACCTGTCAAATCAACACTGGGTGCATATTTTACACTTATACATTTTAAAAAACCTGTCAGTCAGCACTGGGTGCATATTTCACACTTATACACTTTATAAAACCTGTCAAATCAACACTGGGATCATATTTCACACTTATACACTTTATAAAACCTGTCAAAGTCAACACTTGGAGCATATTCGCGGAGGTGATGGACAAGAACGAGGGACGACACACTTTTGACTGAAATGAGCATTTCAATTTTATTGAAATTGAATCGAATATTATATTGGGCTCCGCAAAGCCCGCTGCGCTCCTGCCGTAGTTCGCCGCCGCCCGCCGCCCGCCGCCTGTCAAGGACAAAGGGCAAAAAAAGACAGACGATTGACAACGGGCCACACGCCTCGATTAGAAACGTCGAGTGAGGTAGCGCCGTACGTCTAGGATGTCAAAGAAATTCAATACAACCGGGAAGCAGCAAAAAGCCAGGAAAGAATGACGACGATGGCCTTACTCGTCGTTACGGACGCAGCTCGCCGTACCCAGGACGTCGGCGTCGGAAGTCGTCGCGCGTCGTCCAGGTGAGCGGCCGGCCAGTCACTCGCCGTATCCGGATCTTCCTCAGACGGCAAACCTAGCGACGAGGTCATTTAAAAATCAGTTATTCTAGGCAAAAGCAAAACAAACCGAGAAAAAGGCCAAAGTGAGGTCTGCTTGAAATATAGCACCGCGTTATGACCGGGGAGACGGCCGGCGGCTGGCGCGGCCGGCCGGCAGGCTCGTTCGGAAGGTCTCTGGAGCCCTCTGGCGGACGGAAAGGACAACTGCGACTGTGGAGGGAGTTATTTAGGGAGGATTTATTTCATCAATATTGTTTCTTTACCGCGAGACTAATAAAGGCAAATCCAATCCAATCCAATCCAATACATACCCTGTATTGTCTTGACGTCGTCCGCAACTCTTAAGCGGCCCTCCTTGACTCCCTTGACTTCAGATGACTTTGGAATCTCATTGCGGAAGTGCTGGCTGAGCATTTAACCCACACTGAAAGAGAGAAAACGTCAAAGTTGGACTCGTGCAGTGTGGTTTCATCATAATAATCCATTTCATTTCATCATAAGAATACATTTCATCAGTATATAGATACTATATCATAATAATAACAACAATACTACTACAAATAATAATATAGAATATGACAGCACGCTGTCAAGCGTACGTAACAGCTCACCCGGGCATGTAGAAGTCATTTGAAGTCATTTGAAGTCATTTGAAGTCATTTTTCTTGATGTTGAGCAAAAGTGTCGGTTGTCCTTTAAAAGCTTCAGTCACTTTTCGTACCTGTACCCATGGTAGGAGCTGAAAAACACATGCATATTGATACTATATCATAATAATAACAACAATACTAATAATAGTAATAATATAGAATATGACAGTACGCTGTCAAGCGTCCGTAACAGCTCACCTGGGCATGTAGAAGTCATTTGAAGTCATTTGAAGTCATTTGAAGTCATTTTTGTTGATGGAAAACAAGTTGTGCAAAAGTGTCGGTTGTCCTTTAAAAGCTTCAGTCACTTTTCGTACCTGTGCCCATGATAGGAGCTGAAAATAACATGCATATTGATACTATATCATAATAATAACAACAATACTATATGACAGTACGCTGTCAAGCGTCCGTAACAGCTCACCTGGGCATGTAGAAGTCATTTGAAGTCACGCTGTCAAGCGTCCGTAACAGCTCACCTGGGCATGTAGAAGTCATTTTGAAGTCATGTAGAAGTCATTTGAAGTCATTTTTGTTGATGGAAAACAAGTTGTGCAAAAGTGTCGGTTGTCCTTTAAAAGCTTCAGTCACTTTTCGTACCTGTACCCATGGTAGGAGCTGAAAATAACATGCATATTGATACTATATCATAATAATAACAACAATACTAATAATAGTAATAATATAGAATATGACAGTACGCTGTCAAGCGTCCGTAACAGCTCACCTGGGCATGTAGAAGTCATTTGAAGTCATTTGAAGTCATTTGAAGTCATTTTTCTTGATGTTGCGCAAAAGTGTCGGTTGTCCTTTAAAAGCTTCAGTCACTTTTCGTACCTGTACCCATGGTAGGAGCTGAAAAACACATGCATATTGATACTATATCATAATAATAACAACAATACTAATAATAGTAATAATATAGAATATGACAGTACGCTGTCAAGCGTCCGTAACAGCTCACCTGGGCATGTAGAAGTCATTTGAAGTCATGTGAAGTCATTTGAAGTCATTTTTCTTGATGTTGTGCAAAAGTGTCGGTTGTCCTTTAAAAGCTTCAGTCACTTTTCGTACCTGTACCCATGGTAGGAGCTGAAAAAACACATGCATATTGATACTATATCATAATAATAACAACAATACTAATAATAGTAATAATATAGAATATGACAGTACGCTGTCAAGCGTCCCTAACAGCTCACCTGGGCATGTAGAAGTCATTTGAAGTCATGTAGAAGTCATTTGAAGTCATTCTTCTTGATGTTGTGCAAAAGTGTCGGTTGTCCTTTAAAAGCTTCAGTCACTTTTCGTACCTGTGCCCATGATAGGAGCTGAAAATAACATGCATATTGATACTATATCATAATAATAACAACAATACTAATAATAGTAATAATATAGAATATGACAGTACGCTGTCAAGCGTCCGTAACAGCTCACCTGGGCATGTAGAAGTCATTTGAAGTCATGTAGAAGTCATTTGAAGTCATTTTTGTTGATGGAAAACAAGTTGTGCAAAAGTGTCGGTTGTCCTTTAAAAGCTTCAGTCACTTTTCGTACCTGTGCCCATGATAGGAGCTGAAAATAACATGCATATTGATACTATATCATAATAATAACAACAATACTAATAATAGTAATAATATAGAATATGACAGTACGCTGTCAAGCGTCCGTAACAGCTCACCCAGGCATGTAGAAGTCATTTGAAGTCATTTGAAGTCATTTTTCTTGATGTTGCGCAAAAGTGTCGGTTGTCCTTTAAAAGCTTCAGTCACTTTTCGTACCTGTACCCATGGTAGGAGCTGAAAAACACATGCATATTGATACTATATCATAATAATAACAACAATACTAATAATAGTAATAATATAGAATATGACAGTACGCTGTCAAGCGTCCGTAACAGCTCACCCAGGCATGTAGAAGTCATTTGAAGTCATTTGAAGTCATTTTTCTTGATGTTGCGCAAAAGTGTCGGTTGTCCTTTAAAAGCTTCAGTCACTTTTCGTACCTGTACCCATGGTAGGAGCTGAAAAACACATGCATATTGATACTATATCATAATAATAACAACAATACTAATAATATAGAATATGACAGTACGCTGTCAAGCGTCCGTAACAGCTCACCCGGGCATGTAGAAGTCATTTGAAGTCATGTAGAAGTCATTTGAAGTCATTTTTGTTGATGGAAAACAAGTTGTGCAAAAGTGTCGGTTGTCCTTTAAAAGCTTCAGTCACTTTTCGTACCTGTGCCCATGATAGGAGCTGAAAAACACATGCATATTGATACTATATCATAATAATAACAACAATACTACTACTAATAATAAATGAAGTGGGATTATTTGCTTACAGAATTTGTTTTCTCAGTAAAATGAACAATATATATCAATATCAAGTGTTGTTATTTGATTACTGAATGTTTTTCTCAGTTAAATCAAGTTAATATAACTATCAAGTGGGATTATTTGCTTACAGAATTTGTTTTCTCAGTCAAATGAACACTATATATCAATATCAAGTGTTGTTATTTGATTACTGAATGTTTTTCTCAGTTAAATCAAGTTAATATAACTATCAAGTGGGATTATTTGCTTACAGAATTTGTTTTCTCAGTCAAATGAACACTATATATCAATATCAAGTGTTGTTATTTGATTACTGAATGTTTTTCTCAGTTAAATCAAGTTAATATAACTATCAAGTGGGATTATTTGCTTACAGAATTGATTTTATCAGTAAAATGAACAATATATATCAATATCAAGTGTTGTTATTTGATTACTGACTTCCTTCCCTCTGTAAAGAACCCGGAAAAGCTTATTTGGTTAAGCGTGGCTTTATGGAAAGCCATTTTAAGCTCCCCTACGATCGATAAAAACGCGTCCCCCCCGCCCCCCACCCCCCCAACCGTCAAACGCGACCGTTTTTCGACCGTTTTTGACCGTTTTTCGACGTCACGGTCCTCTTTTGCTCACAGTTGGCCTCAAACTTATCTCAGAGATCCCTTCGCCGTCTTTAACACCCACTAGAATGTCGCGGATGTGTCATTCTAGCCCGTTTTAAAGTAAAAGTTGACTCACCCGCCATGCGGCGCCCTCCATCTTTGTTTTGACCTCCTCCCCTGACGACGAACCGGAAGTATCTCGCGGGAGGCGTCGCCGCGCGGTGTATAGCTTTCACTCTTTTGTCCCCCGCGACGCTCCGTACCGAATGATGTCATCTGAAGCCGCATACTGTTTTTAAGTTGCCGGCGCGGTTCTCTTTCTAATAAATTCAAACAAATGACACCGCGTAACTCCCCCTAGACTATTTTCAGGAGCTTTTGCTCAACTTTCCTTCGCCCATCCCATTTTAAACGGACTTAGATAAACCGTGTGTATATTTTCCTTCAATGAGGTGCGATGCGCGCTTTCGGCCACCAAACGGCAGCGTTTCACCATTAATGAACGAAAGGAAGCATATTTCACACATATACACATTAAAAAACCTCTCAAAGTCAACTTTAAAGCATATTTCACACATATACACTTTAAAAAACCTCTCAAAGTCAACACTTGAAGCATATTTCACACATATACACTTTAAAAAACCTCTCAAAGTCAACACTTAAAGCATATTTCACACATATACACTTTAAAAAACCTGTCAGTTTTTTTTCTCAGTTAAATCAAGTTAATATAACTATCAAGTGGGATTATTTGCTTACAGAATTTGTTTTCTCAGTCAAATATCAATAAAATTCAATATCCTGTTATTTTTCATTCACTGAATTTTTTCTCAGTTAAATCAAGTTAATATAACTGTCAAGTGGGATTATTTGCTTACAGAATTTGTTTTCTCAGTCAAATGAACACTATATATCAATATCAAGTGTTGTTATTTGATTACTGAATGTTTTTCTCAGTTAAATCAAGTTAATATAACTGTCAAGTGGGATTATTTGCTTACAGAATTTGTTTTCTCAGTCAAATGAACACTATATATCAATATCAAGTGTTGTTATTTGATTACTGAATGTTTTTCTCAGTTAAATCAAGTTAATATAACTATCAAGTGGGATTATTTGCTTACAGAATTTGTTTTCTCAGTAAAATGAACAATATATATCTATATCAAGTGTTGTTATTTGATTACTGAATGTTTTTCTCAGTTAAATCAAGTTAATATAACTATCAAGTGGGATTATTTGCTTTACAGAATTTTGTTTTTCTCTCAGTCAAATGAACACTATATATCAATATCAAGTGTTGTTATTTGATTACTGAATGTTTTTCTCAGTTAAATCAAGTTAATATAACTGTCAAGTGGGATTATTTGCTTACAGAATTTGTTTTCTCAGTCAAATGAACACTATATATCAATATCAAGTGTTGTTATTTGATTACTGAATGTTTTTCTCAGTTAAATCAAGTTAATATAACTATCAAGTGGGATTATTTGCTTACAGAATTTGTTTTCTCAGTCAAATGAACACAATATATATCTATATCAAGTGTTGTTATTTGATTACTGAATGTTTTTCTCAGTTAAATCAAGTTAATATAACTATCAAGTGGGATTATTTGCTTACAGAATTTGTTTTCTCAGTCAAATGAACACTATATATCAATATCAAGTGTTGTTATTTGATTACTGAATGTTTTTCTCAGTTAAATCAAGTTAATATAACTATCAAGTGGGATTATTTGCTTACAGAATTGATTTTCTCAGTAAAATGAACAATATATATCAAAATATTACAAATATATACAAAGATATACAAAGATATGTCTCACTTAAGAGCAGTTTAATGACCGCACAATACTCTCAGCTTGTATAGAAACACCGTCAACGTTAACAGATACATTAATCTGAAATGCAAAGAGTGTTTATAGTACTAAATACTCGTTTTAGCTTTAAACCCCCCTTTGTATTTTCAATGAGGTGCGATGTGCGCTTTCGGCCACCAAACGGCAGCGTTTCACCATTAATGAACGAAAGGAAGCATATTTCACACATATACACTTTAAAAAACCTCTCAAAGTCAACACTTAAAGCATATTTCACACATATACACTTTAAAAAACCTCTCAAAGTCAACACTTAAAGCATATTTCACACATATACACTTTAAAAAACCTCTCAAAGTCAACACTTGGATCATATTTCACACATATACACTTTATAAAACCTGTCAAATCAACACTTGGATCATATTTCACACTTATACACTTTATAAAACCTCTCAAAGTCAACACTTAAAGCATATTTCACACATATACACTTTAAAAAACCTCTCAAAGTCAACACTTAAAGCATATTTCACACTTATACACTTTATAAAACCTGTCAAATCAACACTTGGATCATATTTCACACATATACACTTTATAAAACCTGTCAAATCAACACTTGGATCATATTTCACACATATACACTTTAAAAAACCTCTCAAAGTCAACACTTGGATCATATTTCACACATATACACTTTATAAAACCTGTCAAATCAACACTTGGATCATATTTCACACTTATACACTTTATAAAACCTGTCAAATCAACACTTGGATCATATTTCACACATATACACTTTAAAAAACCTCTCAAAGTCAACACTTAAAGCATATTTCACACATATACACTTTAAAAAACCTCTCAAAGTCAACACTTAAAGCATATTTCACACATATACACTTTATAAAACCTGTCAAATCAACACTTGGATCATATTTCACACATATACACTTTATAAAACCTGTCAAATCAACACTTGGATCATATTTCACACATATACACTTTATAAAACCTGTCAAATCAACACTTGGATCATATTTCACACATATACACTTTATAAAACCTGTCAAATCAACACTTGGATCATATTTCACACATATACACTTTAAAAAACCTGTCAAATCAACACTTGGATCATATTTCACACATATACACTTTATAAAACCTCTCAAAGTCAACACTTGGATCATATTTCACACATATACACTTTATAAAACCTGTCAAATCAACACTTGGATCATATTTCACACATATACACTTTATAAAACCTGTCAAATCAACACTTGGATCATATTTCACACTTATACACTTTATAAAACCTCTCAAAGTCAACACTTCATATTTCACACATATACACTTTAAAAAACCTCTCAAAGTCAACACTTGGATCATATTTCACACATATACACTTTATAAAACCTCTCAAAGTCAACACTTGGATCATATTTCACACATATACACTTTATAAAACCTGTCAAATCAACACTTGGATCATATTTCACACATATACACTTTATAAAACCTCTCAAAGTCAACACTTAAAGCATATTTCACACATATACACTTTATAAAACCTCTCAAAGTCAACACTTAAAGCATATTTCACACATATACACTTTAAAAAACCTCTCAAAGTCAACACTTAAATCATATTTCACACATATACACTTTATAAAACCTGTCAAATCAACACTTGGATCATATTTCACACATATACACTTTATAAAACCTGTCAAATCAACACTTGGATCATATTTCACACATATACACTTTATAAAACCTCTCAAATCAACACTTGGATCATATTTCACACATATACACTTTATAAAACCTGTCAAATCAACACTTGGATCATATTTCACACATATACACTTTATAAAACCTGTCAAATCAACACTTGGATCATATTTCACACATATACACTTTATAAAACCTCTCAAAGTCAACACTTAAAGCATATTTCACACATATACACTTTATAAAACCTGTCAAATCAACACTTGGATCATATTTCACACATATACACTTTATAAAACCTGTCAAATCAACACTTGGATCATATTTCACACATATACACTTTATAAAACCTGTCAAATCAACACTTGGATCATATTTCACACATATACACTTTATAAAACCTGTCAAATCAACACTTGGATCATATTTCACACTTATACACTTTATAAAACCTCTCAAAGTCAACACTTAAAGCATATTTCACACATATACACTTTATAAAACCTCTCAAAGTCAACACTTGGATCATATTTCACACATATACACTTTATAAAACCTGTCAAATCAACACTTGGATCATATTTCACACATATACACTTTATAAAACCTGTCAAATCAACACTTGGATCATATTTCACACATATACACTTTATAAAACCTGTCAAATCAACACACATATTTCACACATATACACTTTATAAAACCTCTCAAATCAACACTTGGATCATATTTCACACATATACACTTTATAAAACCTCTCAAAGTCAACACTTAAAGCATATTTCACACATATACACTTTATAAAACCTGTCAAATCAACACTTGGATCATATTTCACACATATACACTTTATAAAACCTGTCAAATCAACACTTGGATCATATTTCACACATATACACTTTAAAAAACCTCTCAAAGTCAACACCATATTTCACACATATACACTTTATAAAACCTGTCAAATCAACACTTGGATCATATTTCACACATATACACTTTAAAAAACCTCTCAAAGTCAACACTTAAAGCATATTTCACACATATACACTTTATAAACCCTGTCAAATCAACACTTGGATCATATTTCACACATATACACTTTATAAAACCTGTCAAATCAACACTTGGATCATATTTCACACATATACACTTTAAAAAACCTCTCAAAGTCAACACTTGGATCATATTTCACACATATACACTTTATAAAACCTGTCAAATCAACACTTGGATCATATTTCACACATATACACTTTATAAAACCTCTCAAAGTCAACACTTGGATCATATTTCACACATATACACTTTATAAAACCTGTCAAATCAACACTTGGATCATATTTCACACATATACACTTTATAAAACCTGTCAAATCAACACTTGGATCATATTTCACACATATACACTTTAAAAAACCTCTCAAAGTCAACACTTAAATCATATTTCACACATATACACTTTATAAAACCTGTCAAATCAACACTTGGATCATATTTCACACATATACACTTTATAAAACCTGTCAAATCAACACTTGGATCATATTTCACACATATACACTTTATAAAACCTGTCAAATCAACACTTGGATCATATTTCACACTTATACACTTTATAAAACCTCTCAAAGTCAACACTTAAAGCATATTTCACACATATACACTTTAAAAAACCTCTCAAAGTCAACACTTGGATCATATTTCACACATATACACTTTATAAAACCTGTCAAATCAACACTTGGATCATATTTCACACATATACACTTTAAAAAACCTCTCAAAGTCAACACTTGGATCATATTTCACACTTATACACTTTATAAAACCTGTCAAAGTCAGCACTGGGAGCATATTTTACACTTATACACTTTATAAAACCTGTCAAATCAACACTTGGATCATATTTCACACTTATACACTTTATAAAACCTGTCAAATCAACACTGGGATCATATTTCACACATATACACTTTATAAAACCTGTCAAATCAACACTTGGATCATATTTCACACATATACACTTTATAAACCCTGTCAAATCAACACTTGGATCATATTTCACACATATACACTTTATAAAACCTCTCAAAGTCAACACTTAAAGCATATTTCACACATATACACTTTAAAAAACCTCTCAAAGTCAACACTTAAAGCATATTTCACACATATACACTTTAAAAAACCTCTCAAAGTCAACACTTAAAGCATATTTCACACATATACACTTTATAAAACCTGTCAAATCAACACTTGGATCATATTTCACACATATACACTTTATAAAACCTGTCAAATCAACACTTGGATCATATTTCACACATATACACTTTATAAAACCTGTCAAATCAACACTTGGATCATATTTCACACTTATACACTTTATAAAACCTCTCAAAGTCAACACTTAAAGCATATTTCACACATATACACTTTAAAAAACCTCTCAAAGTCAACACTTGGAGCATATTTCAGCATATTTCACACATATACACTTTATTTCACACAATACTTTATAAAACCTGTCAAAATCAACACTTGGATCATATTTCACACATATACACTTTAAAAAACCTGTCAAATCAACACTTGGATCATATTTCACACATATACACTTTATAAAACCTGTCAAATCAACACTTGGATCATATTTCACACATATACACTTTATAAAACCTGTCAAATCAACACTTGGATCATATTTCACACATATACACTTTATAAAACCTGTCAAATCAACACTTAAAGCATATTTCACACATATACACTTTATAAAACCTGTCAAATCAACACTTGGATCATATTTCACACATATACACTTTATAAAACCTGTCAAATCAACACTTGGATCATATTTCACACATATACACTTTATAAAACCTGTCAAATCAACACTTGGATCATATTTCACACATATACACTTTATAAAACCTCTCAAAGTCAACACTTAAAGCATATTTCACACATATACACTTTAAAAAACCTCTCAAAGTCAACACTTAAAGCATATTTCACACATATACACTTTATAAAACCTGTCAAATCAACACTTGGATCATATTTCACACATATACACTTTATAAAACCTGTCAAATCAACACTTGGATCATATTTCACACATATACACTTTATAAAACCTGTCAAATCAACACTTGGATCATATTTCACACATATACACTTTATAAAACCTGTCAAATCAACACTTGGATCATATTTCACACTTATACACTTTATAAAACCTGTCAAATCAACACTTGGATCATATTTCACACATATACACTTTATAAAACCTGTCAAATCAACACTTGGATCATATTTCACACATATACACTTTATAAAACCTGTCAAATCAACACTTGGATCATATTTCACACATATACACTTTATAAAACCTCTCAAAGTCAACACTTGGATCATATTTCACACATATACACTTTATAAAACCTCTCAAAGTCAACACTTGGATCATATTTCACACATATACACTTTATAAAACCTGTCAAATCAACACTTGGATCATATTTCACACATATACACTTTATAAAACCTGTCAAATCAACACTTGGATCATATTTCACACTTATACACTTTATAAAACCTCTCAAAGTCAACACTTAAAGCATATTTCACACATATACACTTTATAAAACCTGTCAAATCAACACTTGGATCATATTTCACACATATACACTTTATAAAACCTGTCAAATCAACACTTGGATCATATTTCACACATATACACTTTAAAAAACCTCTCAAAGTCAACACTTGGATCATATTTCACACATATACACTTTATAAAACCTCTCAAAGTCAACACTTAAATCATATTTCACACATATACACTTTATAAAACCTGTCAAATCAACACTTGGATCATATTTCACACATATACACTTTATAAAACCTGTCAAATCAACACTTGGATCATATTTCACACTTATACACTTTATAAAACCTCTCAAAGTCAACACTTAAAGCATATTTCACACATATACACTTTATAAAACCTGTCAAATCAACACTTGGATCATATTTCACACATATACACTTTAAAAAACCTCTCAAAGTCAACACTTGGATCATATTTCACACATATACACTTTATAAAACCTGTCAAATCAACACTTGGATCATATTTCACACATATACACTTTATAAAACCTCAAAGTCAACACTTGGATCATATTTCACACATATACACTTTATAAAACCTGTCAAATCAACACTTGGATCATATTTCACACATATACACTTTAAAAAACCTCTCAAAGTCAACACTTGGATCATATTTCACACATATACACTTTATAAAACCTCTCAAAGTCAACACTTAAAGCATATTTCACACATATACACTTTATAAACCCTGTCAAATCAACACTTGGATCATATTTCACACATATACACTTTATAAAACCTGTCAAATCAACACTTGGATCATATTTCACACTTATACACTTTATAAAACCTCTCAAAGTCAACAATTAAAGCATATTTCACACATATACACTTTATAAACCCTGTCAAATCAACACTTGGATCATATTTCACACATATACACTTTATAAAACCTGTCAAATCAACACTTGGATCATATTTCACACTTATACACTTTATAAAACCTCTCAAAGTCAACACTTAAAGCATATTTCACACATATACACTTTATAAAACCTCTCAAAGTCAACACTTAAAGCATATTTCACACATATACACTTTATAAAACCTGTCAAATCAACACTTGGATCATATTTCACACATATACACTTTATAAAACCTGTCAAATCAACACTTGGATCATATTTCACACATATACACTTTATAAAACCTGTCAAATCAACACTTGGATCATATTTCACACATATACACTTTATAAAACCTGTCAAATCAACACTTGGATCATATTTCACACTTATACACTTTATAAAACCTCTCAAAGTCAACACTTAAAGCATATTTCACACATATACACTTTATAAAACCTCTCAAAGTCAACACTTGGATCATATTTCACACATATACACTTTATAAAACCTGTCAAATCAACACTTGGATATATTTCACACATATACACTTTATAAACCCTGTCAAATCAACACTTGGATCATATTTCACACATATACACTTTAAAAAACCTCTCAAAGTCAACACTTAAATCATATTTCACACATATACACTTTAAAAAACCTCTCAAAGTCAACACTTGGATCATATTTCACACATATACACTTTAAAAAACCTCTCAAAGTCAACACTTGGATCATATTTCACACATATACACTTTATAAAACCTGTCAAATCAACACTTGGATCATATTTCACACATATACACTTTATAAAACCTGTCAAATCAACACTTGGATCATATTTCACACATATACACTTTATAAAACCTGTCAAATCAACACTTGGATCATATTTCACACATATACACTTTATAAAAAACCTCTCAAAGTCAACACTTAAAGCATATTTCACACATATACACTTTATAAAACCTCTCAAAGTCAACACTTAAAGCATATTTCACACATATACACTTTAAAAAACCTGTCAACCCTGTCAACGTCAACACTTGGATCATATTTCACACATATACACTTTATAAAACCTGTCAAAATCAACACTTGGATCATATTTCACACATATACACTTTATAAAACCTGTCAAATCAACACTTGGATCATATTTCACACATATACACTTTATAAAACCTCTCAAAGTCAACACTTGGATCATATTTCACACATATACACTTTATAAAACCTCTCAAAGTCAACACTTGGAGCATATTTCACACATATACACTTTATAAAACCTGTCAAAATCAACACTTGGATCATATTTCACACATATACACTTTATAAAACCTGTCAAATCAACACTTGGATCATATTTCACACATATACACTTTATAAAACCTGTCAAATCAACACTTGGATCATATTTCACACATATACACTTTATAAAACCTCTCAAAGTCAACACTTAAAGCATATTTCACACATATACACTTTATAAAACCTGTCAAATCAACACTTGGATCATATTTCACACATATACACTTTATAAAACCTGTCAAATCAACACTTGGATCATATTTCACACATATACACTTTATAAAACCTGTCAAATCAACACTTGGATCATATTTCACACATATACACTTTATAAAACCTGTCAAATCAACACTTGGATCATATTTCACACATATACACTTTATAAAACCTGTCAAATCAACACTTGGATCATATTTCACACATATACACTTTATAAAACCTCTCAAAGTCAACACTTAAAGCATATTTCACACATATACACTTTATAAAACCTGTCAAATCAACACTTGGATCATATTTCACACATATACACTTTATAAAACCTGTCAAATCAACACTTGGATCATATTTCACACATATACACTTTAAAAAACCTCTCAAAGTCAACACTTAAAGCATATTTCACACATATACACTTTATAAAACCTGTCAAATCAACACTTGGATCATATTTCACACATATACACTTTATAAAACCTGTCAAATCAACACTTGGATCATATTTCACACATATACACTTTATAAAACCTCTCAAAGTCAACACTTGGATCATATTTCACACATATACACTTTATAAAACCTCTCAAAGTCAACACTTGGATCATATTTCACACATATACACTTTAAAAAACCTCTCAAAGTCAACACTTAAAGCATATTTCACACATATACACTTTATAAAACCTGTCAAATCAACACTTGGATCATATTTCACACATATACACTTTAAAAAACCTCTCAAAGTCAACACTTGGATCATATTTCACACATATACACTTTAAAAAACCTCTCAAAGTCAACACTTGGATCATATTTCACACATATACACTTTATAAAACCTGTCAAATCAACACTTAAATCATATTTCACACATATACACTTTATAAACCCTGTCAAATCAACACTTGGATCATATTTCACACATATACACTTTATAAAACCTGTCAAATCAACACTTGGATCATATTTCACACATATACACTTTATAAAACCTGTCAAATCAACACTTGGATCATATTTCACACATATACACTTTATCAAATCAACCTGTCAAATCAACACTTGGATCATATTTCACACTTATACACTTTATAAAACCTCTCAAATCAACACTTGGATCATATTTCACACATATACACTTTAAAAAACCTGTCAAATCAACACTTGGATCATATTTCACACATATACACTTTAAAAAACCTCTCAAAGTCAACACTTGGATCATATTTCACACATATACACTTTATAAAACCTGTCAAATCAACACTTGGATCATATTTCACACATATACACTTTATAAACCCTGTCAAATCAACACTTGGATCATATTTCACACATATACACTTTATAAAACCTGTCAAATCAACACTTGGATCATATTTCACACTTATACACTTTATAAAACCTGTCAAAGTCAGCACTGGGAGCATATTTTACACTTATACACTTTATAAAACCTGTCAAATCAACACTTGGATCATATTTCACACTTATACACTTTATAAAACCTGTCAAATCAACACTTGGATCATATCACACATATCACTTTATAAAACCTCTCAAAGTCAACACTTGGATCATATTTCACACTTATACACTTTATAAAACCTGTCAAATCAACACTTCATATTTCACAAAACACTTTATAAAACCTCTCAAATCAACACTTGGATCATATTTCACACTCACACATATACACTTTATAAAACCTGTCAAATCAACACTTGGATCATATTTCACACTTATACACTTTATAAAACCTGTCAAATCAACACTTGGATCATATTTCACACATATACACTTTATAAAACCTGTCAAATCAACACTTGGATCATATTTCACACTTATACACTTTATAAAACCTGTCAAATCAACACTTGGATCATATTTCACACATATACACTTCTTTCATCACACGCTGTCAGACTTCCATGGAGGCTGCTTCATCCTCCAGCTCATCCCCCCCAGCTCTGGTTCCCCGGGCGGCGTCTGGGGACCGGCATTCGCCCCCTTGCTGGAGCTCAAACACTTAGAAAATATTCCAAAAGTGGAGGCCGAGATTTCCCCATGCATGCCCGCCTTTGGTGCTTGATAGTCGGCTTGAAGACCTCCGCAAACCCCCGCTGTCAGACTTCCAGGGAGGCTGCTCCATCCTCCAGCTCAATTACACCCAGCTCTGGTTCCCCGGGCGGCGTCTGGGGACCGGCTGGCCCGCTGTCAGACTTCCAGGGAAAATATTTCAAAAGTGGAGGCCGAGATTCCCCCACGCATGCCCGCCTTTGGTGCTTGACAGCCGGCTTGGAGACCTCCGTAAACCCCCGCTGTCAGACTTCCATGGAGGCTGCTTCATCCTCCAGCTCACTCCCCCCCAGCTCTGGTTCCCCGGGCGGCGTCTGGGGACCGGCATTCGCCCCCTTGCTGGAGCTCAAACACTTAGAAAATATTCCAAAAGTGGAGGCCGAGATTCCCCCACGCATGCCCGCCTTTGGTGCTTGATAGTCGGCTTGAAGACCTCCGCAAACCCCCGCTGTCAGACTTCCAGGGAGGCTGCTCCATCCTCCAGCTCAATTACACCCAGCTCTGGTTCCCCGGGCGGCGTCTGGGGACCGGCTGGCTCGCTGTCAGACTTCCAGGGAGGCTGCTCCATCACCCAGCTCACTCCCCCGCAGCTCTGGTTCCCCGGGTGGCGTCTGGGGACCGGCTGGCCCGCTGTCAGACTTCCAGGGAGGCTGCTCCACCACCCAGCTCACTCCCCCGCAGCTCTGGTTCCCCGGGCGGCGTCTGGGGACCGGCATTCGCCCCCTTGCTGGAGCTCAAACACTTAGAAAATATTCCAAAAGTGGAGGCCGAGATTCCCCCATGCATGCCCGCCTTTGGTGCTTGATAGTCGGCTTGAAGACCTCCGCAAACCCGCGCTGTCAGACTTCCAGGGAGGCTGCAGCTCACCCTCCAGCTCTGGTTCCCACCCGGCTCTGGGTTCCCCGGGCGGCGTCTGGGGACCGGCTGGTTCGCCCCCTTGCTGGAGCTCCAACACTTAGAAAATATTTCAAAACTAGAGGCCGAGATTCCCCCACGCATGCCCGCCTTTGGTGCTTGATAGTCGGCTTGGAGACCTCCGCAAAGCCCCGCTGTCAGACTTCCAGGGAGGCTGCTCCATCCTCCAGCTCAATTACACCCAGCTCTGGTTCCCCGGGCGGCGTCTGGGGACCGGCTGGCCCGCTGTCAGACTTCCAGGGAGGCTGCTCCATCACCCAGCTCACTCCCCCGCAGCTCTGGTTCCCCGGGCGGCGTCTGGGGACCGGCTGGCTCGCTGTCAGACTTCCATGGAGGCTGCTTCATCCTCCAGCTCACTCCCCCGCAGCTCTGGTTCCCCGGTCGGCGTCTGGGGTCCGGCTGGCCCCCTGTCAGACTTCCAGGGAAGCTGCTCCATCACCCAGCTCACTCTCCCCCCAGCTCTGGTTCCCCGGGCGGCGTCTGGGGACCGGCGTTCGCCGTCTTGCTGGAGCTCAAACACTTAGAAAATATTCAAAAAGTGGAGGCCGAGATTCTCCCACGCATGCCCGCCTTTGGTGCTTGATAGTCGGCTTGAAGACCTCCGTAAACCCCCGCTGTCAGACTTCCAGGGAAGCTGCTCCATCACCCAGCTCACTCTCCCCGCAGCTCTGGTTCCCCGGGCGGCGTCTGGGGACCGGCTGGCTCGCTGTCAGACTTCCAGGGAGGCTGCTCCACCACCCAGCTCACTCCCCCGCAGCTCTGGTTCCCCGGGCGGCGTCTGGGGACCGGCGTTGGCCGTCTTGCTGGAGCTCAAACACTTAGAAAATATTTCAAAAGTGGAGGCCGAGATTCCCCCACGCACGTCCGCCTTTGGTGCTTGATAGTCGGCTTGGAGACCTCCGCAAAGCCCCGCTGTCAGACTTCCAGGGAGGCTGCTCCATCCTCCAGCTCAATTACACCCAGCTCTGGTTCCCCGGGCGGCGTCTGGGGACCGGCTGGCCCGCTGTCAGACTTCCATGGAGGCTGCTTCATCCTCCAGCTCATTACCCCCCAGCTCTGGTTCCCCGGGCGGCGTCTGGGGTCCGGCTGGCCCGCTGTCAGACTTCCAGGGAGGCTGCTCCATCACCCAGCTCACTCCCCCGCAGCTCTGGTTCCCCGGGCGGCGTCTGGGGACCGGCTGTCGCCCCCATTGCTGGAGCTCCAACACTTAGAAAATATTCCAAAAGGGACAGGCCGAGATTCTCCCACGCATGCCCGCCTTTGGTGCTTGACAGTCGGCTTGGAGACCTCCGCAAACCCCCGCTGTCAGACTTCCAGGGAGACCCTCCAAACGCGGTTCCCCGGGCGGCGTCTGGGGACCGGCTGTCGCCCCCTTGCTGGAGCTCCAACACTTAGAAAATATTCCAAAAGTGGAGGCCGAGATTCCCCCAAGCATGCCCGCCTTTGGTGCTTGATAGTCGGCTTGGAGACCTCCGCAAAGCCCCGCTGTCAGACTTCCAGGGAGGCTGCTCCATCCTCCAGCTCAATTACACCCAGCTCTGGTTCCCCGGGCGGCGTCTGGGGACCGGCTGGCCCGCTGTCAGACTTCCAGGGAGGCTGCTTCATCCTCCAGCTCACTCCCCCGCAGCTCTGGTTCCCCGGGCGGCGTCTGGGGACCGGCTGGCCCGCTGTCAGACTTCCAGGGAGGCTGCTCCATCACCCAGCTCACTCCCCCGCAGCTCTGGTTCCCCGGGCGGCGTCTGGGGACCGGCATTCGCCCCCTTGCTGGAGCTCAAACACTTAGAAAATATTCCAAAAGTGGAGGCCGAGATTCCCCCACGCATGCCCGCCTTTGGTGCTTGATAGTCGGCTTGGAGACCTCCGTAAACCCCCGCCGTCAGACTTCCAGGGAGGCTGCTCCATCCTCCAGCTCAATTACACACAGCTCTGGTTCCCCGGGCGGCGTCTGGGGTCCGGCTGGCCCGCTGTCAGACTTCCAGGGAGGCTGCTGCATCACCCAGCTCACTCTCCCCGCAGCTCTGGTTCCCCGGGCGGCGTCTGGGGACCGGCGTTCGCCCCCTTGCTGGAGCTCCAACACTTAGAAAATATTCAAAAAGTGGAGGCCGAGATTCCCCCACGCATGCCCGCCTTTGGTGCTTGATAGTCGGCTTGGAGACCTCCGTAAACCCCCGCTGTCAGACTTCCAGGGAGGCTGCTCCATCCTCCAGCTCAATTACACCCAGCTCTGGTTCCCCGGGCGGCGTCTGGGGACCGGCTGGCCCGCTGTCAGACTTCCAGGGAAGCTGCTTCATCCTCCAGCTCACTCCCCCGCAGCTCTGGTTCCCCGGGCGGCGTCTGGGGACCGGCTGGCCCGCTGTCAGACTTCCAGGGAGGCTGCTCCATCCCCCAGCTCACTCACCCGCAGCTCTGGTTCCCCGGGCGGCGTCTGGGGACCGGCGTTCGCCGTCTTGCTGGAGCTCCAACACTTAGAAAATATTCAAAAAGTGGAGGCCGAGATTCCCCCATGCATGCCCGCCTTTGGTGCTTGATAGTCGGCTTGAAGACCTCCGCAAACCCCCGCTGTCAGACTTCCAGGGAGGCTGCTCCATCCTCCAGCTCAATTACACCCAGCTCTGGTTCCCCGGGCGGCGTCTGGGGACCGGCTGTCGCCCCCTTGCTGGAGCTCAAACACTTAGAAAATATTTCAAAACTAGAGGCCGAGATTCCCCCACGCATGCCCGCCTTTGGTGCTTGATAGTCGGCTTGGAGACCTCCGCAAAGCCCCGCTGTCAGACTTCCAGGGAGGCTGCTCCATCCTCCAGCTCAATTACACCCAGCTCTGGTTCCCCGGGCGGCGTCTGGGGACCGGCTGTCGCCCCCTTGCTGGAGCTCAAACACTTAGAAAATATTTCAAAACTAGAGGCCGAGATTCCCCCACGCATGCCCGCCTTTGGTGCTTGATAGTCGGCTTGGAGACCTCCGCAAACCCCCGCTGTCAGACTTCCAGGGAGGCTGCTCCATCCTCCAGCTCAATTACACCCAGCTCTGGTTCCCCGGGCGGCGTCTGGGGACCGGCTGGCCCGCTGTCAGACTTCCAGGGAGGCTGCTCCATCCCCCAGCTCACTCCCCCGCAGCTCTGGTTCCCCGGGCGGCGTCTGGGGACCGGCGTTCGCCCCCTTGCTGGAGCTCAAACACTTAGAAAATATTTCAAAAGTGGAGGCCGAGATTCCCCCACGCATGCCCGCCTTTGGTGCTTGATAGTCGGCTTGGAGACCTCCGTAAACCCCCGCTGTCAGACTTCCAGGGAGGCTGCTCCATCCTCCAGCTCAATTACACCCAGCTCTGGTTCCCCGGGCGGCGTCTGGGGACCGGCTGGCCCGCTGTCAGACTTCCAGGGAGGCTGCTCCATCCCCCAGCTCACTCCCCCGCAGCTCTGGTTCCCCGGGCGGCGTCTGGGGACCGGCATTCGCCCCCTTGCTGGAGCTCAAACACTTAGAAAATATTCCAAAAGTGGAGGCCGAGATTCCCCCACGCATGCCCGCCTTTGGTGCTTGATAGCCGGCTTGAAGACCTCCGCAAACCCCCGCTGTCAGACTTCCAGGGAGGCTGCTCCATCCTCCAGCTCAATTACACCCAGCTCTGGTTCCCCGGGCGGCGTCTGGGGACCGGCTGGCCCGCTGTCAGACTTCCAGGGAGGCTGCTCCATCACCCAGCTCACTCCCCCGCAGCTCTGGTTCCCCGGGCGGCGTCTGGGGACCGGCATTCGCCCCCTTGCTGGAGCTCAAACACTTAGAAAATATTCCAAAAGTGGAGGCCGAGATTCCCCCAAGCATGCCCGCCTTTGGTGCTTGATAGTCGGCTTGGAGACCTCCGTAAACCCCCGCTGTCAGACTTCCAGGGAGGCTGCTCCATCCTCCAGCTCAATTACACCCAGCTCTGGTTCCCCGGGCGGCGTCTGGGGTCCGGCTGGCCCGCTGTCAGACTTCCAGGGAGGCTGCTCCATCACCCAGCGCACTCCCCCGCAGCTCTGGTTCCCCGGGCGGCGTCTGGGGACCGGCTGGCCCGCTGTCAGACTTCCATGGAGGCTGCTTCATCCTCCAGCTCACTCCCCCGCAGCTCTGGTTCCCCGGGCGGCGTCTGGGGACCGGCGTTCGCCGTCTTGCTGGAGCTCAAACACTTAGAAAATATTCAAAAAGTGGAGGCCGAGATTCCCCCAAGCATGCCCGCCTTTGGTGCTTGATAGTCGGCTTGGAGACCTCCGCAAACCCCCGCTGTCAGACTTCCAGGGAGGCTGCTCCATCCTCCAGCTCAATCCCACCCAGCTCTGGTTCCCCGGGCGGCGTCTGGGGACCGGCATTCGCCGTCTTGCTGGAGCTCCAACACTTAGAAAATATTCCAAAAGTGGAGGCCGAGATTCCCCCACGCATGCCCGCCTTTGGTGCTTGATAGTCGGCTTGGAGACCTCCGTAAACCCCCGCTGTCAGACTTCCATGGAGGCTGCTTCATCCTCCAGCTCAATTACACCCAGCTCTGGTTCCCCGGGCGGCGTCTGGGGTCCGGCTGGCCCGCTGTCAGACTTCCAGGGAGGCTGCTCCATCCTCCAGCTCAATTACACCCAGCTCTGGTTCCCCGGGCGGCGTCTGGGGACCGGCTGTCGCCCCCTTGCTGGAGCTCAAACACTTAGAAAATATTCAAAAAGTGGAGGCCGAGATTCCCCCAAGCATACCCGCCTTTGGTGCTTGATAGTCGGCTTGGAGACCTCCGTAAACCCCCGCTGTCAGACTTCCAGGGAGGCTGCTCCATCCTCCAGCTCAATTACACCCAGCTCTGGTTCCCCGGGCGGCGTCTGGGGACCGGCATTCGCCCCCTTGCTGGAGCTCAAACACTTAGAAAATATTTCAAAACAAGAGGCCGAGATTCCCCCACGCATGCCCGCCTTTGGTGCTTGATAGCCGGCTTGGAGACCTCCGCAAAGCCCCGCTGTCAGACTTCCAGGGAGGCTGCTCCATCCTCCAGCTCAATTACACCCAGCTCTGGTTCCCCGGGCGGCGTCTGGGGTCCGGCTGGCCCGCTGTCAGACTTCCAGGGAGGCTGCTCCATCACCCAGCTCACTCTCCCCGCAGCTCTGGTTCCCCGGGCGGCGTCTGGGGTCCGGCTGGCCCGCTGTCAGACTTCCAGGGAGGCTGCTCCATCACCCAGCTCACTCCCCCGCAGCTCTGGTTCCCCGGGCGGCGTCTGGGGACCGGCATTCGCCGTCTTGCTGGAGCTCCAACACTTGGAAAATATTTCAAAAGTGGAGGCCGAGATTCCCCCCCAGCATGCCCGCCTTTGGTGCTTGATAGTCGGCTTGGAGACCTCCGTAAACCCCCGCTGTCAGACTTCCAGGGAAGCTGCTCCATCACCCAGCTCACTCTCCCCGCAGCTCTGGTTCCCCGGGCGGCGTCTGGGGACCGGCTGGCCCGCTGTCAGACTTCCAGGGAGGCTGCTCCACCCCCCAGCTCACTCCCCCCCAGCTCTGGTTCCCCGGGCGGCGTCTGGGGACCGGCGTTCGCCCCCTTGCTGGAGCTCAAACACTTAGAAAATATTCCAAAAGTGGAGGCCGAGATTCCCCCACGCATGCCCGCCTTTGGTGCTTGATAGTCGGCTTGGAGACCTCCGCAAAGCCCCGCTGTCAGACTTCCAGGGAGGCTGCTCCATCCTCCAGCTCAATTGCACCCAGCTCTGGTTCCCCGGGCGGCGTCTGGGGACCGGCTGGCTCGCTGTCAGACTTCCAGGGAGGCTGCTCCATCCTCCAGCTCACTCCCCCGCAGCTCTGGTTCCCCGGGCGGCGTCTGGGGACCGGCATTCGCCGTCTTGCTGGAGCTCAAACACTTAGAAAATATTTCAAAACTAGAGGCCGAGATTCTCCCACGCATGCCCGCCTTTGGTGCTTGATAGTCGGCTTGAAGACCTCCGTAAACCCCCGCTGTCAGACTTCCAGGGAGGCTGCTCCATCCTCCAGCTCATTCCCCCCCAGCTCTGGTTCCCCGGGCGGCGTCTGGGGACCGGCTGGCCCGCTGTCGGACTTCCAGGGAGGCTGCTCCATCACCCAGCTCACTCCCCCGCAGCTCTGGTTCCCCAGGCGGCGTCTGGGGACCGGCTGGCCCGCTGTCGGACTTCCAGGGAGGCTGCTCCATCACCCAGCTCACTCCCCCGCAGCTCTGGTTCCCCGGGCGGCGTCTGGGGACCGGCTGGCCCGCTGTCAGACTTCCAGGGAGGCTGCTCCATCACCCAGCTCACTCCCCCGCAGCTCTGGTTCCCCGGGCGGCGTCTGGGGACCGGCATTCGCCCCCTTGCTGGAGCTCAAACACTTAGAAAATATTTCAAAAGTGGAGGCCGAGATTCCCCCACGCATGCCCGCCTTTGGTGCTTGATAGCCGGCTTGGAGACCTCCGCAAAGCCCCGCTGTCAGACTTCCAGGGAGGCTGCTCCATCCTCCAGCTCAGTCCCACCCGACGCGGTTCCCCGGGCGGCGTCTGGGGACCGGCTGGCCCGCTGTCAGACTTCCAGGGAGGCTGCTCCATCACCCAGCTCACTCCCCCGCAGCTCTGGTTCCCCGGGCGGCGTCTGGGGACCGGCATTCGCCGTCTTGCTGGAGCTCCAACACTTAGAAAATATTCCAAAAGTGGAGGCCGAGATTCTCCCACGCATGCCCGCCTTTGGTGCTTGATAGTCGGCTTGAAGACCTCCGTAAACCCCCGCTGTCAGACTTCCAGGGAGGCTGCTCCATCCTCCAGCTCAATTACACCCAGCTCTGGTTCCCCGGGCGGCGTCTGGGGTCCGGCTGGCCCGCTGTCAGACTTCCAGGGAGGCTGCTCCATCACCCAGCTCACTCCCCCCCAGCTCTGGTTCCCCGGGCGGCGTCTGGGGACCGGCGTTCGCCCCCTTGCTGGAGCTCCAACACTTAGAAAATATTCCAAAAGGGACAGGCCGAGATTCCCCCACGCATGCCCGCCTTTGGTGCTTGATAGTCGGCTTGGAGACCTCCGCAAAGCCCCGCTGTCAGACTTCCAGGGAGGCTGCTCCATCCTCCAGCTCAGTCCCACCTGACGCGGTTCCCCGGGCGGCGTCTGGGGACCGGCTGTCGCCCCCTTGCTGGAGCTCAAACACTTAGAAAATATTCCAAAAGTGGAGGCCGAGATTCCCCCACGCATGCCCGCCTTTGGTGCTTGATAGCCGGCTTGGAGACCTCCGCAAAGCCCCGCTGTCAGACTTCCAGGGAGGCTGCTCCATCCTCCAGCTCAGTCCCACCCGACGCGGTTCCCCGGGCGGCGTCTGGGGACCGGCTGTCGCCCCCTTGCTGGAGCTCAAACACTTAGAAAATATTCCAAAAGTGGAGGCCGAGATTCTCCCACGCATGCCCGCCTTTGGTGCTTGATAGTCGGCTTGAAGACCTCCGTAAACCCCCGCTGTCAGACTTCCAGGGAGGCTGCTCCATCCTCCAGCTCAATTACACCCAGCTCTGGTTCCCCGGGCGGCGTCTGGGGTCCGGCTGGCCCGCTGTCAGACTTCCAGGGAGGCTGCTCCATCACCCAGCTCACTCCCCCCCAGCTCTGGTTCCCCGGGCGGCGTCTGGGGACCGGCGTTCGCCCCCTTGCTGGAGCTCCAACACTTAGAAAATATTCCAAAAGTGGAGGCCGAGATTCCCCCACGCATGCCCGCCTTTGGTGCTTGATAGTCGGCTTGGAGACCTCCGCAAAGCCCCGCTGTCAGACTTCCAGGGAGGCTGCTCCATCCTCCAGCTCAGTCCCACCTGACGCGGTTCCCCGGGCGGCGTCTGGGGACCGGCTGTCGCCCCCTTGCTGGAGCTCAAACACTTAGAAAATATTCCAAAAGGGACAGGCCGAGATTCCCCCACGCATGCCCGCCTTTGGTGCTTGATAGCCGGCTTGGAGACCTCCGCAAAGCCCCGCTGTCAGACTTCCAGGGAGGCTGCTCCATCCTCCAGCTCAGTCCCACCCGACGCGGTTCCCCGGGCGGCGTCTGGGGACCGGGCTTCGCCCCCTTGCTGGAGCTCAAACACTTAGAAAATATTCCAAAAGTGGAGGCCGAGATTCCCCCACGCATGCCCGCCTTTGGTGCTTGATAGTCGGCTTGGAGACCTCCGTAAACCCCCGCTGTCAGACTTCCAGGGAGGCTGCTCCATCCTCCAGCTCAATTACACCCAGCTCTGGTTCCCCGGGCGGCGTCTGGGGACCGGCTGGCCCGCTGTCAGACTTCCAGGGAGGCTGCTCCATCACCCAGCTCACTCCCCCCCAGCTCTGGTTCCCCGGGCGGCGTCTGGGGACCGGCGTTCGCCCCCTTGCTGGAGCTCAAACACTTAGAAAATATTTCAAAAGTGGAGGCCGAGATTCCCCCACGCATGCCCGCCTTTGGTGCTTGATAGTCGGCTTGGAGACCTCCGCAAACCCCCGCTGTCAGACTTCCAGGGAGGCTGCTCCATCCTCCAGCTCAGTCCCACCCGACGCGGTTCCCCGGGCGGCGTCTGGGGACCGGCTGTCGCCCCCTTGCTGGAGCTCAAACACTTAGAAAATATTCCAAAAGTGGAGGCCGAGATTCCCCCACGCATGCCCGCCTTTGGTGCTTGATAGCCGGCTTGGAGACCTCCGCAAAGCCCCGCTGTCAGACTTCCAGGGAGGCTGCTCCATCCTCCAGCTCAGTCCCACCCGACGCGGTTCCCCGGGCGGCGTCTGGGGACCGGCGTTCGCCCCCTTGCTGGAGCTCAAACACTTAGAAAATATTCCAAAAGTGGAGGCCGAGATTCCCCCACGCATGCCCGCCTTTGGTGCTTGATAGTCGGCTTGAAGACCTCCGTAAACCCCCGCTGTCAGACTTCCAGGGAGGCTGCTCCATCCTCCAGCTCAATTACACCCAGCTCTGGTTCCCCGGGCGGCGTCTGGGGACCGGCTGGCCCGCTGTCAGACTTCCAGGGAGGCTGCTCCATCACCCAGCTCACTCCCCCCCAGCTCTGGTTCCCCGGGCGGCGTCTGGGGACCGGCGTTCGCCCCCTTGCTGGAGCTCGTTCAACACTTAGAAAATATTTCAAAAGTGGAGGCCGAGATTCCCCCACGCATGCCCGCCTTTGGTGCTTGATAGTCGGCTTGGAGACCTCCGCAAAGCCCCGCTGTCAGACTTCCAGGGAGGCTGCTCCATCCTCCAGCTCAGTCCCACCCGACGCGGTTCCCCGGGCGGCGTCTGGGGACCGGCTGTCGCCCCCTTGCTGGAGCTCAAACACTTAGAAAATATTCCAAAAGTGGAGGCCGAGATTCCCCCACGCATGCCCGCCTTTGGTGCTTGATAGCCGGCTTGGAGACCTCCGCAAACCCCCGCTGTCAGACTTCCAGGGAGGCTGCTCCATCCTCCAGCTCAGTCCCACCCGACGCGGTTCCCCGGGCGGCGTCTGGGGACCGGCTGTCGCCCCCTTGCTGGAGCTCAAACACTTAGAAAATATTCCAAAAGTGGAGGCCGAGATTCCCCCACGCATGCCCGCCTTTGGTGCTTGATAGTCGGCTTGGAGACCTCCGTAAACCCCCGCTGTCAGACTTCCAGGGAGGCTGCTCCATCCTCCAGCTCAATTACACCCAGCTCTGGTTCCCCGGGCGGCGTCTGGGGTCCGGCTGGCCCGCTGTCAGACTTCCAGGGAGGCTGCTCCATCACCCAGCTCACTCCCCCCCAGCTCTGGTTCCCCGGGCGGCGTCTGGGGACCGGCGTTCGCCCCCTTGCTGGAGCTCCAACACTTAGAAAATATTCCAAAAGGGACAGGCCGAGATTCCCCCACGCATGCCCGCCTTTGGTGCTTGATAGCCGGCTTGGAGACCTCCGCAAAGCCCCGCTGTCAGACTTCCAGGGAGGCTGCTCCATCCTCCAGCTCAGTCCCACCCAGCGCTGGTTCCCCGGGCGGCGTCTGGGGACCGGCTCTCGCCCCCTTGCTGGAGCTCAAACACTTAGAAAATATTCCAAAAGTGGAGGCCGAGATTCCCCCACGCATGCCCGCCTTTGGTGCTTGATAGTCGGCTTGGAGACCTCCGCAAACCCCCGCTGTCAGACTTCCAGGGAGGCTGCTCCATCCTCCAGCTCAGTCCCACCCGCAGCTCTGGTTCCCCGGGCGGCGTCTGGGGACCGGCTCTCGCCCCCTTGCTGGAGCTCCAACACTTAGAAAATATTCAAAAGTGGAGGCCGAGATTCCCCCACGCATGCCCGCCTTTGGTGCTTGATAGTCGGCTTGGAGACCTCCGCAAACCCCCGCTGTCAGACTTCCAGGGAGGCTGCTCCATCCTCCAGCTCAGTCCCACCCAGCGCTGGTTCCCCGGGCGGCGTCTGGGGACCGGCATTCGCCCCCTTGCTGGAGCTCCAACACTTAGAAAATATTCCAAAACTGGAGGCCGAGATTCCCCCACGCATGCCCGCCTTTGGTGCTTGATAGCCGGCTTGGAGACCTCCGCAAAGCCCCGCTGTCAGACTTCCAGGGAGGCTGCGTCACCCTCCAGCTCAGTCCCACCCGACGCGGTTCCCCGGGCGGCGTCTGGGGACCGGCTCTCGCCCCCTTGCTGGAGCTCCAACACTTAGAAAATATTTCAAAACTGGAGGCCGAGATTCCCCCACGCATGCCCGCCTTTGGTGCTTGATAGCCGGCTTGGAGACCTCCGCAAAGCCCCGCTGTCAGACTTCCAGGGAGGCTGCTCCATCCTCCAGCTCAGTCCCACCCGACGCGGTTCCCCGGGCGGCGTCTGGGGACCGGCTGTCGCCGCCTGGGAGGCGTTTTCCAGCTCGGTCCGCCTGGGAGGCGTTTGCCTCCAGCTCGGTCCGCCTGGGAGGCGTTTGCCTTCGGCTCTCGCCGCCTGGGAGGCGTTTGCCTCCAGCTCGGTCCGCCTGGGAGGCGTTTGCCTTCGGCTCTCGCCGCCTGGGAGGCGTTTGCCTCCAGCTCGGTCCGCCTGGGAGGCGTTTGCCTTCGGCTCTCGCCGCCTGGGAGGCGTTTGCCTCCAGCTCGGTCCGCCTGGGAGGCGTTTGCCTTCGGCTCTCGCCGCCTGGGAGGCGTTTGCCTCCGGCTCTGGTTCCCTGGGAGGCGTTTACCTCCGGCTCTGGTTCCCTGGGAGGCGTTTGACTTCAGCTCAGTCCGCCTGGGAGGCGTTTGGTTTCGGGTTCTTTTTTCCTTTTTTTAGTCCCCAGCGCCGCTTCCCAGTCTCCACGACCCCTGGTAGTTCCCAATTTTTTTTTCCCCGGCCTTGAGGCTTAATCTCCGGCTTTTTTCTCCCCCCAGCGCCGCGCTCCAAGTCGCCACGACCCCTGGTAGTTCCCGAATTTTTTTTACCCGGCTTTGAGGCTTTGTCTCGGGCTTTTTTTCTCCCCCCAGCGCCGCTCCCCAAGTCGCCGCGCCCCTGGTAGTTCCCGCACTTGAACGGCCGCCGATGGCGCTTGCCTCCCGGCCTCAACACCTCCGTAGGTAGCCGGTCTGGCGCCTGGAGGATAGAGGCCGGAGGCAAACGCCACCTGCCCGACTTCGCTGGTTCCCCTTCGGCCTCAAGACCTCCGCGAGTGCCCGGTCTGGAACTCTGGAACCAGACGCCGACCTCCAGCGCCGCCTGCCCGACTTTGCTGGTTCCCCTTCGGCCTCAAGACCTCCGCGAGTGCCCGGTCTGGAACTCTGGAACCAGACGCCGACCTCCAGCGCCACCTGCCCGACTTTGCTGGTTCCCCTTCGGCCTCAAGACCTCCGCGAGTGCCCGGTCTGGAACTCTGGAACCAGACGCCGACCTCCAGCGCCGCCTGCCCACTTTGCTGGTTCCCCTTCGGCCTCAGGACCTCCGCGAGTGCCCGGTCTGGAACTCTGAACCCGCCGACCTCCAGCGCCGCCTGCCCGACTTTGCTGGTTCCCTCGGCCTCACCACCTCCATGGGTGACCTGCTTGACACGAAAAATTTCAACACTTGGGAAATGTTAGAGGCCGACTTCAGCGCCGCCTGCCCGACTTTGCTGGTCGGCCTCAAGACCCCGCTTGACCTCCGGCGGTCTGGAACTCTGGAACCAGACGCCGACCTCCAGCGCCGCCTGCCCGACTTTGCTGGTTCCCCTTCGGCCTCAGGACCTCCGCGAGTGCCCGGTCTGGAACTCTGGCACC
This sequence comes from Hippocampus bargibanti, assembly GCF_051943395.1. NCBI lineage: Eukaryota > Metazoa > Chordata > Actinopteri > Syngnathiformes > Syngnathidae > Hippocampus > Hippocampus bargibanti. The sequence goes on from NW_028296989.1 coordinate 29,367, forward strand.
AGACGCCGACCTCCAGCGCCGCCTGCCCGACTTTGCTGGTTCCCTGTCGGCCTCACCACCTCCATGGGTGACCTGCTTGACACTTAGAAAAATTTCAACACTTGGGAAATGTTAGAGGCCGACTTCCAGCGCCGCCTGCCCGACTTTGCTGGTTCCCCTTCGGCCTCAAGACCTCCGCGAATGCCCGGTCTGGAACTCTGGAACCAGACGCCGACCTCCAGCGCCGCCTGCCCGACTTTGCTGGTTCCCCTTCGGCCTCAGGACCTCCGCGAGTGCCCGGTCTGGAACTCTGGCACCAGACGCCGACCTCCAGCGCCGCCTGCCCGACTTTGCTGGTTCCCTCTCGGCCTCACAACCTCCATGGGTGACCTGCTTGACACTTAGAAAAATTTCAACACTTGGGAAATGTTAGAGGCCGACTTCCAGCGCCGCCTGCCCGACTTTGCTGGTTCCCTGTCGGCCTCAAGACCTCCGCGAATGCCCGGTCTGGAACTCTGGAACCAGACGCCGACCTCCAGCGCCGCCTGCCCGACTTTGCTGGTTCCCCTTCGGCCTCAGGACCTCCGCGAATGCCCGGTCTGGAACTCTGGAACCAGAGGCCGACCTCCAGCGCCGCCTGCCCGACTTTGCTGGT
>NW_028296989.1:40000-41221 GCF_051943395.1 Hippocampus bargibanti
CTACGAGGCGGGCGGCCGCGCTGGGGGGTCGCGCCGTTCGTGGGACGTACGGTTCGGCCCCGCGGGCCGGGGATCCGCTCGGTCTCGCTTCCGACCGGGTCGCGAGCGACGGGCGAGGACCCGTCGCCGCTATCGGGACCCGCGACTAGAAGGAACCGTCCGCCGCGCCGTAGCCGGCGGGGGCCCTCCGCGGCGGGTCTCGGGTCGCGAATCGATCAGTGCGAATCGTCGGCGAGTGAGGTCGCGCGCCGGGCGCGGAGCGCGGGATGATCGGCGGTTATCCCGAGTCGCCGAAAAAGCCCGGGTCGGTCGTCCGCTAGGAGCCCGTGACCGGCGCGGGGGGCGAGCCCCCCGACGACCTGGCCGGCGCTCGTCGACGGAGCCGTCCGTGAGGTTTTCGGTTTCCCGGGACAGAGCGAACGCGACTCCCGCAGCCGTGGCGTCCAACGCCGGCCTCATCTGTCGGCATCGGGCGAGGTCGCGCGCCGGGCGCGGAGCGCGGGATGATCGGCGGTTATCCAGAGTCGCCGAAAAAGCCCGGGTCGGTCGTCCGCTAGGAGCCCGTGACCGGCGCGGGGGGCGAGCCCCCCGACGACCTGGCCGGCGCCCGTCGACGGAGCCGTCCGTGAGGTTTTCGGTTTCCCGGGACAGAGCGAACGCGACTCCCGCTGCCGTGGCGTCCAACGGCGCCTCATCCGACCCGTTGCAGTTTATGCTCGGCCGACGAAACAAGGGTTAACGGGCTTCGCTGTCTGGCGGCGCGAGTGAGGTCGCGCGCCGGGCGCGGAGCGCGGGATGATCGGCGGTTATCCCGAGTCGCCGAAAAAGCCCGGGTCGGTCGTCCGCTAGGAGCCCGTGACCGGCGCGGGGGGCGAGCCCCCCGACGACCTGGCCGGCGCTCGTCGACGGAGCCGTCCGTGAGGTTTTCGGTTTCCCGGGACAGAGCGAACGCGACTCCCGCAGCCGTGGCGTCCAACGCCGGCCTCATCTGTCGGCATCGGGCGAGGTCGCGCGCCGGGCGCGGAGCGCGGGATGATCGGCGGTTATCCAGAGTCGCCGAAAAAGCCCGGGTCGGTCGTCCGCTAGGAGCCCGTGACCGGCGCGGGGGGCGAGCCCCCCGACGACCTGGCCGGCGCTCGTCGACGGAGCCGTCCGTGAGGTTTTCGGTTTCCCGGGATAGACCGGACGCGACTCCCGCACCCGTGGCGTCCAACGGCGCCT
>NW_028296990.1:0-12500 GCF_051943395.1 Hippocampus bargibanti
GATGTTTTGATGAGTAAATGAGTTAGTCATAAATGCCGCTGTGTGAAGCCGATTAACACGGTTGTCTCATGTCGTCTTTTCCTCGTCGTTCACAGTGCTACCTGCCTGTGACGCCTTTGGACCGACCCAGGTATCCCCTAGACCTGAGGCCGGTTACAATTGGGCGTCGCAGGCAGGTAGCACTGTGAACGACGAGGAAAAGACGACACGAGACAACCGTGTTATAGGTATCTGCAGCGAATGGCACAGCGGTTCCCTTTGATGGATGGGCTAATGTTGGGTTGCAGATACGGAGTGGAAACCATGGACATGCTGACATACAAGTTCCCATACTAATCAGTACGAGTTGTGTTAACTGTCCTCTCGTAGGAAGCAATGTGATTGCAGAAATGATCAAAGAGAACAATGAACAGGTGGACATTGTAGCCATACTGAAAGAAGCATGAGTGTCAGCGAACGCACAGTAGAGACCTTGATTTCTGTTCTTCAGAAATTGGGCCCTGATGAGACATTCCTCCAGTATGTGTTGGGAAGAAGGGACTCATTCCTGCGGGCAAGATATGGGAGGTGAAGTGCAGAGTCAGAGCATGGCCCAAGGGGGGGAACAATGCTATTTGAGCCCAGTATAGGGAACAACTGCCCTGAGGGGCGAGAGCCGTTCTCTTCGTTAGTACATGTACCCAGTGGGCCGACAATTTGTTTTAATGTTAGTAATGTTAGTAATGAATGTTAGTAAACATGACATTCATCTTTCACAGAGAACTATTCTGGGCTCAATTGAGGAAGTTACTGGGGTCATGCCCAATGTATGTGAATGTAGCCACAAGGGGGCACAAGCCAGTGTCTTATTGTGCCGGTCCCAAAGCCCGGATAAATACAGAGGGTTGTGTCAGGAAGGGCATCCGACGTAATTTTTTTTTGCCAAAACAAATATGCGAATCAAACCTATGAATCCCATACTCGGTCGAGGCCCGGGTTAACAACGGCCACCATTGGTACTGTTAACCTTCAGGGTGCCAGTGGAAAATGGACTACTGTTGGTAGAAGAAGGAGTGGAGGGAGGTGTGCCCGGAGGAAAAGAGAGAGATGGAACGCCAAGAGTATAGAACTAAGAGTAGGAACTTCGAAAGTAGGAACAATGACAGGTAAAGGTAGAGAGCTGGTTTACATGATGCAGAGAAGGAAGGTAGACATACTGTGTGTCCAGGAGACCAAGTGGAAAGGGAGCAAGGCTAGAGGCTTAGGGTCAGGGTTTAAGTTGTACTATCATGGTGAAGACAGAAAGAGAAATGGAGTTGGGGTTATCTTAAAAGAGGAGTTTGTTAGGAATGTCTTAGAAGTAAAAAGAGTATCAGATAGAATGAGGAGTCTGAAGCTAGAAATTGAAGGTGTGATGTTCTATGTTGTTTGTGGGTATGCCCCACAAGTAGGATGTGAGCTGGCGGAGAAGGAGGAATTTTGGTTGGACTTTCATGAAGTCATACAGAACATCCCGAGAAGTGAGAGGGTTGTAATTGGTGGAGACTTCAATGGACATGTTGGCGCAGGAAACAAAGATGATGAGGAAGTGATGGGTAGGTTTGGACTCCAGATGAGGAACGCTGAAGGACAGAGGGTGGTTGACTTTGCTAAGAGAATGCAAATGGCTATTGTGAATACTTTCTTTCAGAAGAGACAGGAACATAGTGTGGACTATAAGAGTGGAGGCAGAAGTACACAGGTAGACTACATTTTGTGTCAACGGCACCATCTAAAAGAAATCAGTGACTGCAAAGTAGTGGTTGGTGAGAGTGTAGCCAGACAGCATAGGTTGGTGGTGTGTAGGATGACGCTGGCAGTGAGGAAGATGAAGAAACCAAAGGCTGAAGTGAGGACAAAATGGTGGAAGTTGAAAAAGGAAGAGTGTTGAATGACATTTAGGAAGGAGGTAAGACAAGCACTGGGTGGGAAAGAGGTCCTTCCAGATGACTGGCAAACTACAGCGAACATAATCAGAGACACAGGTCGGAAAGTACTTGGTGTATCGAGTGGAAGAAAGGTAAAGGAGACTTGGTGGTGGAATGGGGAGTTGCAGGAGTGTATACAGTAAAAGAGGTTAGCAAAGAAGAAGTGGGACACAGAGGACGGACAAGAGGAGACAGCAGTACAAGAAGATGCAGCGCACAGTTTAAAGTAAAGGTGGCAAAGGCCAAACAAGAGGCCTATGATGACTTACATGCTCGGCTGGACAGCAAGGAAGGTGAGACTGATCTTTACAGGCTGGCGGGACAGAGAGACAAAGATGGTAAGGTCCTGCAGCAGGTTCGCGTGATTAAGGTTAGAGATGGCAATGTATTAACAGGTGCCAGATTTGTGATTGCAAGATGGAAAGAGTACTTTGAAGAATTGATGAATGAGGACAATGAGAAGGAACAAAGAGTAGAAGACGTGAATGTTGTGGACCAAGACGTAGCAAGCATTAGCAAGGATGAAGTGAGGAGGGCGCTGAAGAGGATGAAGGGGGGAAAGGCACTCGGGCCTGATGATTTACCAATCGAGGTATGGAAGTGTCTTGGAGAGGTGGCGGTGGTGTTCCTGACTGGGTTATTCAACAAGATCTTAGAGGGTGAACCGATGCCTGAAGAATGGAGACGAAGTGTACTTGTGCCCATTTTTAAGAACAAAGGAGATGTGCAGAGTTGTACTAATTACAGAGGAATGAAGTTGATGAGCCATACAATGAAACTCTGTGAAAGAGTAGTTGAAGCTAGACTAAGAGCAGAAGTGAACATTTGTGAGCAGCAGTATGGCTTCATGCCAAAAAAAAGAGTACGACAGATGCAATGTTGGCTTTAAGAATCCTGATAGAGAAGTACAGAGAAGGTCAGAAGGAATTGCAATGTGTCTTTGTAAATTTGGAGAAAGCGTATGAAAGGGTTCCCAGAGAAGAGCTGTGGCATTGCATGAGGAAGTCTGGTCACGGGTTCGCCGGTGGTGGTGGTGGTGGTGGTGGTGGTGGTGAGGGGCGAGGTTTCCGGCGCTCTGTCTGTAGTCCTTTGCCTTTGCTCCTTCCAGCAGCCTCCAGCCAAACGTCATCATAGAGCGGCGGGTCCTTGTGAGACGGCCCCTTTGCTCTTTGCGTTTGCATGACATCGTTGGAAAAGGCATCATCCGAGATGACCGAGTTGTCTGGGCGCCGTACATCAGGGCTCCTTGTCGGCTTTAAGATCATCTGTTTTGAAACGTGCGCACAATCCTTTCAATTTTGGCTGATCTACATTGCAAATTGGAAAATTGGATTAACCTTTATTGACCTTTTAGGAGTCTCACGGTGGAGAAATGGACATTTCACAGCAGCAACGCGATGAAACGGTGAGGAAAAGAAAGGAAGAAGTTGAAAAGGCAGGCGCCATCTTCAAGTCGAAAGACTAGATAAACTCCAGAAGAAATCATGTGTCTTCTTTCATAAGCACTTCCTGCAGCTCCTTTGTCGCATGAAGCAGTTCTCGAGGAAATAGGATCAAAGCGTCCTTTTCATAAGTGGATCAGGGACGTCATGGAGGAATGTGCACGTCTGCTATAAGCTAAACGTTGAAAGCAAACACCAAGTTGTTTGACCAAAACAGACTGTGTCCCATCTCCTGTCCCACGTCGATCCGCTTCAATTCCAAGCCGCAGACTGTCCCAACAGCAGCGACCTTTCCGCCGAACGACGCAGTGCTGTGAAAATGCTGCCCATGATGCTCCTCATCCGAAAAGCTTTGTCAACAAACTAAAGTTGTGCTGGTAGCTCTGGCCTTAACAACCAGCACAACTTTAGTTCGCTGACGATGCTCTTCGGAAGAGAAGCCAAACGTCCGGCATCTTCCAAAGTACAGATGATGGCTGAAGAAACCTTTTCACCGATTCCTCCGAATTGAAAACAGTGCTGGCCTATTGTACTGCCGAAATGGTGCAACCGCTCAGCACATTCCTGCTTTAAGTGGCCGTTTTTCCTCATTGAGTTAGCACGCGACTGGTTATTTTGGCCCCTACAGAAACCGCAAAGATGCCAAAGGAAGCAGCAAGTGACCGAATGCTTCATATACACTTCAGAGTCACTTATTTTCTTGCAGGCCCAACAAAATGTTCCAGTTTGACTTTCCCTGCGCGTATGTACATCAATCATTATGTCCTTTTGATCGAGCGAGACATCTTGACGAGGACATTTTACGTGCTGTTAGTCAGCCGCAGCCGCCCCTTTCGCTCTGTCTCACTTTCGTCTGACTTGTGATAATTTAAGGATGAGCAATCTCAATGTACTTGACAAGGACTACAAAAACAACAATTCTTCAAAAACTAGGTCAAAAGCCTAGGTGTCATTCTTGACAGCACACAATCTTTCTACTCCCATGTAAATAACCCGATCTGCGTACTTCCACCTACGCAATATCAATCGTCTTCGCCCATCTCTCACTCCTCACACCACTGCTATCCTTGTTCATAGTCTTTGTCTTTGGTGTCCCTCAGAAACTTCTCCACAAACTTCAGCTCCTCGGATAATCACCAGAAACACATCCTTTCACCACATCACCCCCCCGTCCTCCAAGAGCTCCCGGTCAAATATAGAATCAACTTTGAAATTCTTCTTTATACATTTAAAGCTATCCATAACCTTGCCCCCCCCCCTTACCTATCTGATCTTCTTCAAATATCTATTCCCTCTCGTTCCCTCAGATCCTCTTCCTCCCTCCACCTCTGTGTGCCCCCTCTGCCCATCTCAGCACGATGGGTAACAGAGCCTTCAGCTGCTCTGCCCCCAAACTCTGGAACTCACTTCTTCCCAACATTCGTAACATCGATTCTCTTTCCACCTTCAAGTCCCATCTAAAAACCACAGATTTAAAATTGCATTTTCTGTGTAGTTCTCTCTCTTATTTAGATTTGTAATTGTATTTTATTTATTGCATTCTATTTGTAATTGTATTTTATTTATTATAGTTCCTATACTCAATTTTGCCTCAAGTGGAGGAGTTTAAGTATCTGGGTATCTTGTTCACGAGTGAGGGTGAAAGGGATCGAGAGGTCGACAGGCGGATCGGTGCGGCGTCTGCCGTGATGCGGACTTTGTACCGATCTGTCGTGGTGAAGAAGGAGCTGAGCCAAAAAGCAAAGCTCTCAATCTACCGGTCGATCTACGTCCCAACCCTCATCTATGGTCACGAGCTATGGGTTGTGTCCGAAAGAACGAGATCCCGGATGCAAGCGGCCGAAATGAGCTTTCTCCGTCGGGTGTCCGGGCTCTCCCTTAGAGATAAGGTGAGAAGCTCGGTCATCCGGGAGGGGCTCAAAGTCGAGCCGCTTCTCCTCCACATCGAGAGGAGCCAGATGAGGTGGCTCGGGCATCTGATTAGGATGCCCCCGGGACGTCTCCCTCGCGAGGTGTTCCGGGCATTACCCACTGGCAGGAGACCCCGGGGACGACCCAGAACACGCTGGAGAGACTATGTCTCCCAGCTGGCATGGGAACGCCTCGGGATCCGCCAGGACCAGCTGGAAGAAGTGGCTGGGGAGAGGGAAGTCTGGGCTTCCCTACTGAAGCTGCTGCCCCCGCGACCCGACCCCGGATAAGCGGCAGAAGATGGATGGATGGATAGTTCCTATGCTTGTCTGTGACTGTGTCCTTGAGAGCATTGAAAGGCGCTTAAAATGTAATGTATTATTATTATTTATTATTATTATTATTATTATTATTATTATTATTATTATTATTATTATTATGTGGCACAGATGTCGCAATATGAGCCAATCGTCATCAACTTGCGTGGGCACGCAGCGGAGTTGCAAAGTTGCGCCAGTAGCTGTCAAAATGCGTCAATGACGCGAGGGCGCCGCCCACATGCATCCCTGCAAGCAACCATCCACGCACATATTGTATTCATTGATTCATGGAGTGATCAATCAGCAGCCATGCATGTTTTTGGAATACTGTAGATGGAAGAAAAGTGGAATCATGTGCATGGACAAAACTCATGCAGGCCCGTGGCGAAATCGCAAACTCCACACTGGGAGGTTGGAGCTGGAATTGAACCTCTGCACTGAGGCCAACGCGCTAACGTGGCGGCTGAACATGTTTCATAAATTCAAATGATTTCGCAATCCCTACTCCACACAAATGATCATCGCCTGTTAAACTGTCATCCTCATATAGAAGATCTGGCCTTGGACTAAATGTGATTTCAACAAAATGTCAGCATGTATTATTCAAAATAACTTTGTGATAATCACCATGAATATGAATAATTTTCCGTTCCTCGTGATTGGTAAAAATCCAGCCAAACGATCAGAATAAAAATCAACTTGCCGAATGCATATGCAAGGTAACTGCTAGCTAGCCTTCACACTGCTCATTAGCTTCCACGCTTGCTTTCTGCTGGCTCTCGCAGAAGTATATTGATGCTAACGTTAGCATGGGGCTTGTCATAGTAGCACTGACATTCGAGTGTTTCGTCCATGGTATTGTTTCATTCCAAATTAGAATCTATCAAATTAGAAGCTGTTCTCTCCACAAAGTCCAATCAACCTTATTGTTTTTTACTCGGCCACTTACTCAAATGATTACCTGTTTTGACATCACCGGCACCTAAATCAAGATCATCTAATCAAAATGGCGCTTTCCGCCAACCGCCGTCAGTATCATCCAATCAAAATTGCCCTTTCACAAGCCCAAACAGGAAATCTTCTTTTCCTCTTCTTTTCCTTTCAGCTTTTCCCTTCAGGGGTCGCCACAGCGAATCAATGTCCTCCATCTATCCCGGTTTTGTGCATCCTCTTCTCTCACACCAGCTACCTTCATGTCCTCTTTGACCACATCCATAAACCTCCTCTTCGGTCTTCCTCTTGGTCTCCTACTTGGCAGTTCAAGGCTCAGCATCCTTCTCCCAATATAGTCACTCTCTCTCCTCTGGACATGTCCAAACCATCTCAGTCTGGCATCTCTGACTTCGTCTGCAAAGCCTCTAATATGAGGTGTCCATCTAATGTACTCATTCCTGATCCTATCCAACCTGGTCATTCCCAAAGAAAACCTCAACATCTTCAGCTCTGCTACCTCCAGCTCTGCTTCCTGTCTTTTCGTCTGTAGCACAAGCCCAAACAGGAAATGAACAGCAAAAAAAGCCAGAATACATATTTACTTTTATCTGGTCATTTTGGTCTGTAAGGTAGGAAATCCGCCGATCGGCGGTACATTCTCATCCCTGGGAAGAGCTCATTAGCCAGGTTACAAATCTCTCTGTTCATGCAATGGCAACCTATTAAAATGTTGACGTTCTTTTTGTTTATGGATGTTGGTGCTTGGGATGTCCAGGGTGAGTGGTATTCAAATTAAGAAGACTCTGTTTGACCAATGTATCACTTCAATTTGCATTTAGTCTCGAGAAATAGCTTGGCAGAGGGCTGCAGAGGTTGGGCGTCGGTCATGAATGGCAATCTTCCTGTGTTCAGAGTGTCCCAACAAAGACCTCTGACACTGGAATCCAATGTTTAGGGTCATAATGAGAGAGTTGTCGAGAGAAAAGCAGCAAAGTGAATTGTGGCTGTATAGCGGTATAATTGAGTCAGGAAAATATTAGCTCTCTAGCTAGCTATTGGCTATTAGCTATCAATTAGCTAGCTAGCTAGGTTTCTAACTTTTTGAGTTATTCCGGGTTGAACGAACGCTGGCGCGTGTGGCTGCCGCTGCTCACCCACAGAAAAAAAACTTATCCTGTGACTGTAAAGTGACCGTGAGTTTTGAAAGGCGCTTAGAAATGAAATGGATTATGATTATTACTAGTTAGCTGGCTAGCTGGCTGTTGGCTATCTAGCTGGCTATCTGTTAGCCATAGGGCTGGCTAGCTAGCTAATTGAGTCAGGAAACATATGAGCTATCTAGCTAGCTATTGGCTATTAGCTATCTATTAGCTAGCTGGCTAGGTTTCTATCTTTTTCAGTTATTCCGTGTTGAGCGAAAGCTGACGCAGGTGGCTGTCACTGCTCACCCACAGAAAAACCAAATCCTGTGACTGTAAAGTGACCTTGAGAGTTTTGAAAGGCGCTTAGAAATGAAATGGATTATTATTATTATTATTATTATTATTATTATTATTATTATTATTATTATTATTATTATTATTATTATTATTATTACTGGCTAGCTAGCTATCTATGAGCTATCTAGCTGGGGATCTCATACCGGTCAACCTGGACGTTTTTGCCCTACAAAGTATATTTATCATGCATTTAAGACGTGTACGACGTACAAGAAAATATGTACGGAAAAACGCACATTTGTCAATTATGGGTACCATCCGGTAGACACCGACTATCACGAAACGGCAAATCAATCAAGTCAAACGAGTTCGCCACGAGTGGTTTGATGCTACTGTGCGTATGCGTCTGCCGCCTGGGGATTTCCCATTGCATCATTCATCATGTAATTTCATCATTTATTAAGAATTAAGAATTAAATAATAATAATAATAAAAATAACACCAATAATAATAAATAATAATAAATTAAGAATATGTACAGAATGATATAACGAAACACATGTACAATATAACATGTTAAACTACATAAATAAACACGTTTGGAAAAAATATGGTTTACGATTAGTTTGTATTTTGTCAGGGAAAATACGACATTTTGTAAGGGCATGGAGCTGTGGAGGTTGACAGTGTTCGGTTCAAATTCTTGTTTCTCAACGAAGTTCAGTAATAAAAATATCAGTGACGATGATAGATGGTGAACAAAAAACTACTTTATTCTAGTCAGACAGAAAAAGCACTTCTATCGTCTAGGCAGGAGCAAAGTCAGGGCACACGAACAAAGATAGGAACAAAGAGGAAGAGCTCCCGCTCTGACTAGTTTTTGAACGTCCACAGCAGCGATCTGTTGTCCAATCAGCTACGGACAACTCAGTGTTGGCTGGACCTAGACTGAAACTTGATAAGCGTTACATCCTGCTCTCGTACGGTTCGACTGATACTTTATTCCATGTAGTATAAATTGAACATGCAATTACATAATATGTACTAAACTAACATGGGATAACATAATACGTTTACTAATGTGCATAAACACTCTATCAGACAGGTATGCTATGTATTAGCTATATGGCTGGCTAGCTAGCTAATTGAGTCAGGAAACATATTAGCTGTCTCTGTTGGCTACTAGCTATCTATTAGCTAGCAAGCTAGGTTTCTATCTTTTTAAGTTATTCCGGGTTGAGCGAACACTGTTGCGTGCGGTTGCCGCTGCTCACACACGGAGAAACCTAATCCTGTGACTGTCAAGTGACGTTGAGCATTTTGAAAGGCGCTTGGAAATGAAATGGAATTAATAGACTATTCTTTTCATATGTCTAAATGGGAGCAAAAAATAAAAGGCTACAGCGAGCTAGCTCGCTAACCTGGCATGCTAACCACAAGACAAAAAATGAGAGACAAAAATGATATCGCGGATGGAACGGCGGACATTTTCTGTGTATGTGTCGGCCAGCCGCTCATCAACGTTGCGGCGGCTAAGAACGATTCAAACCCAAGAGAGTAATGACTTTCAGTCGCTAAGCAAAGGGTCATAAGGTCAACATTGACTTCTGGTGGCAAAGGTCACGAAGTGCAAAAGAGCTCATGTGCGTCTTCTCTTTGCTCCTCCTGGGCAGGCAGGGCGCCGCAACTCCTCTTTCGCTTTTCTGCTTCCTTGCTGCCTGCTCCTCCTCCTCCTCCTTCAAGGCCAACCTTCTCCTTGTCTCGGTGGCTACTTGTCCGCTCTGACATTTTGAGCGAGGAGTGACTTCCTGAAAGGAGGAGGAGATCAGGAGGATGTTGCTCGGCTCATCTCGTACCTGCATGGTGCGTCACAGGCTGGTCTCGTTCCGACTCCGGTTCTTCTTTGGGCTCCTCCTCCAAACACAGTTTGCCTGGACCACAAAGGTTCATCCATCGCTACATTGTTGCAATCACACTGTCGTGAAAAAGAGCACTATATTATTATAATATTATTAATAATAATATTAATAATAACAGCGTTTGAATGTAGCTACAAGGGGCACAAGCCAGTGTCTTATTGTGCCGGTCCCAAGCCCGGATAAATACAGAGGTTTGTGTCAGGAAGGGCATCCGACGTAAAAAAAAATTGCCAAAACAAATATGCGAATCAAACCTATGAATCCCATACCGGATCGGTCGAGGCCCGGGTTAACAATGGCCGCCATTGGTACTGTTGACCTTCAGGGTGCCAGTGGAAAATGGACTACTGTTGGTCGAAGAAGGAGAGGAGGGAGGTGTGTGAACTAAGAGTAGGAACTTTGAATGTAGGAACAATGACAGGTAAAGGTAGAGAGCTGGTTGACATGATGCAGAGAAGGAAGGTAGACATACTGTGTGTCCAGGAGACCAGGTGGAAAGGGAGCAAGGCTAGAGGCTTAGGGTCAGGGTTTAAGTTGTTCTATCATGGTGAAGACAGAAAGAGAAATGGAGTTGGGGTTATCTTAAAAGAGGAGTTTGTTAGGAATGTCTTAGAAGTAAAAAGAGTATCAGATAGAATGATGAGTCTGAAGCTAGAAATTAAAGGCGTGATGTTCTATGTTGTTTGTGGGTATGCCCCACAAGTAGGATGTGAGCTGGCGGAGAAGGAGAAATTTTGGTTGGACTTTGATGAAGTCATACAGAACATACCGAGATGTGAGAGGGTTGTAATTGATGGAGACTTCAATGGACATGTTGGCGCAGGAAACAAAGATGATGAGGAGGTGATGGGCAGGTTTGGACTCCAGATGAGGAACGCTGAAGGACAGATGGTGGTTGACTTTGCTAAGAGAATGCAAATAGCTATTGTGAATACTTTCATACAGAAGAGACAGGAACATAGGGTGACCTATAAGAGTGGAGGCAGAAGTACACAGGTAGACTACATTTTGTGTCAACGGCGCCATCTAAAGGAAATCAGTGACTGCAAAGTAGTGGTTGGTGAGAGTGTAGCCAGACAGCATAGGTTGGTGGTGTGTAGGATGACGCTGGCAGTGAGGAAGATGAAGAAACAAAAGGCTGAATTGAGGACAAAATGGTGGAAGTTGAAAAAGGAAGAGTGTTGAATGACAATTAGGAAGGAGGTAAGCACTGGGTGGGAAAGAGGTCCTTCCAGATGACTGGCAAACTACAGCGAACATAATCAGAGACACAGGTCGGAAAGTACTTGGTGTATCGAGTGGAAGAAAGGTAGTGGACTTGGTGGTGGAATGGGGAGTTGCGAGTGTATACAGTAAAAGAGGTTAGCAAAGAAGAAGTGGGACACTGAGAGGACGGACGAGAGGAGACAGCAGTACAAGGAGATGCAGCGCACGGTTAAAGTAAAGGTGGCAAAGGCCAAAGAAGAGGCCTATGATGACTTATCTGCTCGGCTGGGCAGCAAGGAAGGTGAGACTGATCTTTACAGGCTGGCGAGAGAGAGAGACAAAGACGGTAAGGACCTGCAACAGGTTCGGGTGATTAAGGATAGAGATGGCAATGTATTAACAGGTGCCAGTAGTGTGATGGCAAGATGGAAAGAGTACTTTGAAGAATTGATGAATGAGGAAAATGAGAAGGAACAAAGAGTGGAAGACGTGAAGGTTGTGGACCAAGACGTAGCAAGCATTAGCAAGGATGAAGTGAGGAGGGCTATGAAGAGGATGAAGGGGGGGAAAGGAACTCGGTCATGATGATTTACCAATCGAGGTATAGAAGTGTCGTGGAGAGGTGGCGGTGGTGTTCCTGACCGGGTTATTCAACAAGATCTTAGATGGTGAACAGATGCCTGAAGAATGGAAACGAAGTGTACTCGTGCCCATTTTTAAGAACAAAGGAGATGTGCAGAGTTGTACTAAATACAGAGGAATAAAGTTGATGAGCCATACAATGAAACTCTGGGAAAGAGTAGTTGAAGCTAGACTAAGAGCAGAAGTGAACATTTGTGAGCAGCAGTGGCTTCATGCCAAAAAAGAGTACGACAGATGCAATGTTTGCTTTAAGAATGCTGATAGAGAACTACAGAGAAGGTCAGAAGGAATTGCATTGTGTCTTTGTAGATCTGGAGAAAGCGTACGACAGGGTGCCCAGAGAAGAGCTGTGGCATGCATGAGGAAGTCTGGAGTGACGGAAAAGTATGTGAGAGCGGTACAAGACATGTATCGTCACTGTAAGACAGTTGTGAGGTGTGCTGTCGGTATGACTGAGGAATTCAAGGTGGAGGTGGGACTCCACCAGGGGTCAGCTCTGAGCCCCTTCTTGTTTGCTATGGTGATGGACAGGCTGACAGACGATATTAGACAAGAATCTCCTTGGACCATGATGTTTGCAGATGACATTGTGATCTGTAGCGAGAACAGGGAACAGGTGGCGGTGAAACTAGAGCTGTGGAGATATGCCCTGGAAAGGAGAGGAATGAAGATCAGTCGCAGCAAGACGGAATATATGTGTGTGAATGAGAGGGATCCAAGTGCAAGAGTGATGCTACAGGGA
>NW_028296990.1:17500-23730 GCF_051943395.1 Hippocampus bargibanti
AGACCAGTGGAAAGGGAGCAAGGCTAGAGGCTTAGGGTCAGGGTTTAAGTTGTACTATCATGGTGAAGACAGAAAGAGAAATGGAGTTGGGGTTATCTTAAAAGAGGAGTTTGTTAGGAATGTCTTAGAAGTAAAAAGAGTATCAGATAGAATGAGAGTCTGAAGCTAGAAATTGAAAGGGTGATGTTCTATGTTGTTTGTGGGTATGCCCCACAAGTAGGATGTGAGCTGGCGGAGAAGGAGGAATTTTGGTTGGACTTTCATGAAGTCATACAGAACATCCCGAGAAGTGAGAGGGTTGTAATTGGTGGAGACTTCAATGGACATGTTGGCGCAGGAAACAAGATGATGAGGAAGTGATGGGTAGGTTTGGACTCCAGATGAGGAACGCTGAAGGACAGAGGGTGGTTGACTTTGCTAAGAGAATGCAAATGGCTATTGTGAATACTTTCTTTCAGAAGAGACAGGAACATAGTGTGGACTATAAGAGTGGAGGCAGAAGTACACAGGTAGACTACATTTTGTGTCAACGGCACCATCTAAAAGAAATCAGTGACTGCAAAGTAGTGGTTGGTGAGAGTGTAGCCAGACAGCATAGGTTGGTGGTGTGTAGGATGACGCTGGCAGTGAGGAAGATGAAGAAACCAAAGGCTGAAGTGAGGACAAAATGGTGGAAGTTGAAAAAGGAAGAGTGTTGAATGACATTTAGGAAGGAGGTAAGACAAGCACTGGGTGGGAAAGAGGTCCTTCCAGATGACTGGCAAACTACAGCGAACATAATCAGAGACACAGGTCGGAAAGTACTTGGTGTATCGAGTGGAAGAAAGGTAAAGGAGACTTGGTGGTGGAATGGGGAGTTGCAGGAGTGTATACAGTAAAAGAGGTTAGCAAAGAAGAAGTGGGACACAGAGGACGGACAAGAGGAGACAGCAGTACAAGAAGATGCAGCGCACAGTTTAAAGTAAAGGTGGCAAAGGCCAAACAAGAGGCCTATGATGACTTACATGCTCGGCTGGACAGCAAGGAAGGTGAGACTGATCTTTACAGGCTGGCGGGACAGAGAGACAAAGATGGTAAGGTCCTGCAGCAGGTTCGCGTGATTAAGGTTAGAGATGGCAATGTATTAACAGGTGCCAGATTTGTGATTGCAAGATGGAAAGAGTACTTTGAAGAATTGATGAATGAGGACAATGAGAAGGAACAAAGAGTAGAAGACGTGAATGTTGTGGACCAAGACGTAGCAAGCATTAGCAAGGATGAAGTGAGGAGGGCGCTGAAGAGGATGAAGGGGGGAAAGGCACTCGGGCCTGATGATTTACCAATCGAGGTATGGAAGTGTCTTGGAGAGGTGGCGGTGGTGTTCCTGACTGGGTTATTCAAGAAGATCTTAGAGGGTGAACCGATGCCTGAAGAATGGAGACGAAGTGTACTTGTGCCCATTTTTAAGAACAAAGGAGATGTGCAGAGTTGTACTAATTACAGAGGAATGAAGTTGATGAGCCATACAATGAAACTCTGTGAAAGAGTAGTTGAAGCTAGACTAAGAGCAGAAGTGAACATTTGTGAGCAGCAGTATGGCTTCATGCCAAAAAAAAGAGTACGACAGATGCAATGTTGGCTTTAAGAATCCTGATAGAGAAGGAATTGCAATGTGTCTTTGTAAATTTGGAGAAAGCGTATGAAAGGGTTCCCAGAGAAGAGCTGTGGCATTGCATGAGGAAGTCTGGTCACGGGTTCGCCGGTGGTGGTGGTGGTGGTGTGGTGGTGGTGAGGGCGAGGTTTCCGGCGCTCTGTCTGTAGTCCTTTGCCTTTGCTCCTTCCAGCAGCCTCCAGCCAAACGTCATCATAGAGCGGCGGGTCCTTGTGAGACGGCCCCTTTGCTCTTTGCGTCTGCATGACATCGTTGGAAAAGGCATCATCCGAGATGACCGAGTTGTCTGGGCGCCGTACATCAGGGCTCCTTGTCGGCTTTAAGATCATCTGTTTTGAAACGTGCGCACAATCCTTTCAATTTTGGCTGATCTACATTGCAAATTGGAAAATTGGATTAACCTTTATTGACCTTTTAGGAGTCTCACGGTGGAGAAATGGACATTTCACAGCAGCAACGCGATGAAATGCAGACACACTGTCGCGTTATCCATTTAAGCTGGGGGGACACATTGGAGGAGTACATTGAAACTTTGCCCCCAGACGTGGTTTACACCATATGGCAGGGGGACAAGGCTGTGGCTGAGGAGGATGTGCCATAGATGGCTGTGTTGCAACTCACCTCTGATGGTGAGGATTTTCTTCCGGTGACAGTCCCCGTTATCACTCCAGATGATATCAGAGCTGCTCAGGGAGAGGATGCATCAATCTCTGAGGTAATGACACTGAAGAGGAGGGGATGAAACCCCAATGACAAAGATAAAAGACAAATGGGACCAGAGGCAAGGAGACTAGTACACGAATGGAATACACTGAAACTGGACAAGGGAATTTTATACAGACAGGAGGGGGAAATGCAAAAAGCTCGTTCTCCCTATTAAGCTGAAGTCGACTGTGCTCAAACTCCTGCATGATGACATGGGTCATGTTGGAGCTGACAAGGTGATCAACCTTGCAAGACAGAGTTTCTATTGGCCATGCATGCAGCACGAAAAAGAAAACTACGTAATTCGCCAGTGTTCCTGCATTTAACAGAAACGACCCACCCTTTCCAGAAAAAGCACCCATGGGCAACATCACTACTAGTGCCCCATTTGAGCTCATGCTATTGATTATCTCCATCTTGAGCCAAGTAAAGGAGGCTATGAGTATTCTATTCCTGTATTCTAGTATTCTAGTCCTTTACTCGTTTCTCACAAGCCTACCCGACTAAGAATAGGTCAGGCAAGGTTGCTGCTGAGAAAATCTTTAGTGATTTTATTCCACGGTTCTCTTATCCAGAGAGTACATCATGATCAAGGTCGGGAGTTTGAAAACAGTCTATTCCAGCAGCTTCAACAGTTGGCTGGCATTGCGCATTCCCGAACCACCCCATACCATCCGCAGAGCAACAGTAATTGGGGACTTGTTGGGCGATGCTATATAAGAAACCTTGTGTTGTGGCTTTGATGAATGAAATTGCTGAATTGATGTTTTGATGAGGCGGCCCGGTAGTCGAGTGGTTAGCACAACGGCTTCACAGTGCAGAGGTCGTCGGTTCGCGTCCCGGTCCGGCCTCCCTGTGTGGAGTTTGCATGTTCTCCCCGGACCCGCGTGGGTTTTCTCCGGGTCCTCCGGTTTCCTCCCACACTCCAAAAACATGCATGGCAGGCAGATTGACCACTTCAAATTGTCCCTAGGTGTGAGTGTGAGAGTGACTGTTGTATGTCTTTGTGTGCCCTGCGATTGGCTGGCAACCAATTCAGGGTGTCCCCCGCCTCGTGCCCGAAGACAGCTGAGATAGGCTCCAGCAACCCCCGCGACCCTAATGAGGAATAAGCGGTACGGAAAATGAGATGAGATGAGATGTTTTGATGAGTAAATGAGTTATTCATAAATGCCGCTGTGTGAAGCCGATTAACACGGTTGTCTCATGTCGTCTTTTCCTCGTCGTTCACAGTGCTACCTGCCTGTGACGCCTTTGGACCGACCCAGGTATCCCCTAGACCTGAGGCCGGTTACAATTGGGCGTCGCAGGCAGGTAGCACTGTGAACGACGAGGAAAAGACGACACGAGACAACCGTGTTATAGGTATCTGCAGCGAATGGCACAGCGGTTCCCTTTGATGGATGGGCTAATGTTGGGTTGCAGATACGGAGTGGAAACCATGGACATGCTGACATACAAGTTCCCATACTAATGAGTACGAGTTGTGTTAACTGTCCTCTCGTAGGAAGCAATGTGATTGCAGAAATGATCAAAGAGAACAATGAACAGGTGGACATTGTAGCCATACTGAAAGAAGCATGAGTGTCAGCGAACGCACAGTAGAGACCTTGATTTCTGTTCTTCAGAAATTGGGCCCTGATGAGACATTCCTCCAGTATGTGTTGGGAAGAAGGGACTCATTCCTGCGGGCAAGATATGGGAGGTGAAGTGCAGAGTCAGAGCATGGCCCAAGGGGGGGAACAATGCTATTTGAGCCCAGTATAGGGAACAACTGCCCTGAGGGGCGAGAGCCGTTCTCTTCGTTAGTACATGTACCCAGTGGGCCGACAATTTGTTTTAATGTTAGTAATGTTAGTAATGAATGTTAGTAAACATGACATTCATCTTTCACAGAGAACTATTCTGGGCTCAATTGAGGAAGTTACTGGGGTCATGCCCAATGTATGTGAATGTAGCCACAAGGGGGCACAAGCCAGTGTCTTATTGTGCCGGTCCCAAAGCCCGGATAAATACAGAGGGTTGTGTCAGGAAGGGCATCCGACGTAATTTTTTTTTGCCAAAACAAATATGCGAATCAAACCTATGAATCCCATACTCGGTCGAGGCCCGGGTTAACAACGGCCACCATTGGTACTGTTAACCTTCAGGGTGCCAGTGGAAAATGGACTACTGTTGGTAGAAGGAGAGGAGGGAGGTGTGCCCGGAGGAAAAGAGAGAAATGGAACGCCAAGAGTATAGAACTAAGAGTAGGAACTTCGAAAGTAGGAACAATGACAGGTAAAGGTAGAGAGCTGGTTTACATGATGCAGAGAAGGAAGGTAGACATACTGTGTGTCCAGGAGACCAAGTGGAAAGGGAGCAAGGCTAGAGGCTTAGGGTCAGGGTTTAAGTTGTACTATCATGGTGAAGACAGAAAGAGAAATGGAGTTGGGGTTATCTTAAAAGAGGAGTTTGTTAGGAATGTCTTAGAAGTAAAAAGAGTATCAGATAGAATGAGGAGTCTGAAGCTAGAAATTGAAGGTGTGATGTTCTATGTTGTTTGTGGGTATGCCCCACAAGTAGGATGTGAGCTGGCGGAGAAGGAGGAATTTTAGTTGGACTTTCATGAAGTCATACAGAACATCCCGAGAAGTGAGAGGGTTGTAATTGGTGGAGACTTCAATGGACATGTTGGCGCAGGAAACAAAGATGATGAGGAAGTGATGGGTAGGTTTGGACTCCAGATGAGGAACGCTGAAGGACAGAGGGTGGTTGACTTTGCTAAGAGAATGCAAATGGCTATTGTGAATACTTTCTTTCAGAAGAGACAGGAACATAGTGTGGACTATAAGAGTGGAGGCAGAAGTACACAGGTAGACTACATTTTGTGTCAACGGCACCATCTAAAAGAAATCAGTGACTGCAAAGTAGTGGTTGGTGAGAGTGTAGCCAGACAGCATAGGTTGGTGGTGTGTAGGATGACGCTGGCAGTGAGGAAGATGAAGAAACCAAAGGCTGAAGTGAGGACAAAATGGTGGAAGTTGAAAAAGGAAGAGTGTTGAATGACATTTAGGAAGGAGGTAAGACAAGCACTGGGTGGGAAAGAGGTCCTTCCAGATGACTGGCAAACTACAGCGAACATAATCAGAGACACAGGTCGGAAAGTACTTGGTGTATCGAGTGGAAGAAAGGTAAAGGAGACTTGGTGGTGGAATGGGGAGTTGCAGGAGTGTATACAGTAAAAGAGGTTAGCAAAGAAGAAGTGGGACACAGAGGACGGACAAGAGGAGACAGCAGTACAAGTAGATGCAGCGCACAGTTTAAAGTAAAGGTGGCAAAGGCCAAACAAGAGGCCTATGATGACTTACATGCTCGGCTGGACAGCAAGGAAGGTGAGACTGATCTTTACAGGCTGGCGGGACAGAGAGACAAAGATGGTAAGGTCCTGCAGCAGGTTCGCGTGATTAAGGTTAGAGATGGCAATGTATTAACAGGTGCCAGATTTGTGATTGCAAGATGGAAAGAGTACTTTGAAGAATTGATGAATGAGGACAATGAGAAGGAACAAAGAGTAGAAGACGTGAATGTTGTGGACCAAGACGTAGCAAGCATTAGCAAGGATGAAGTGAGGAGGGCGCTGAAGAGGATGAAGGGGGGAAAGGCACTCGGGCCTGATGATTTACCAATCGAGGTATGGAAGTGTCTTGGAGAGGTGGCGGTGGTGTTCCTGACTGGGTTATTCAACAAGATCTTAGAGGGTGAACCGATGCCTGAAGAATGGAGACGAAGTGTACTTGTGCCCATTTTTAAGAACAAAGGAGATGTGCAGAGTTGTACTAATTACAGAGGAATGAAGTTGATGAGCCATACAATGAAACTCTGTGAAAGAGTA
>NW_028296991.1:0-40000 GCF_051943395.1 Hippocampus bargibanti
GCACCTGCATAGAAATGAATGGGGAATACCTTGCTATTGAAAATGAATGGGACAGGCGCCTCCTAGGAGGACGAACGAGGTACTGCGACTTTTTTTTTGCACATGCATAGAAATGAATGGGGGAATACCCTGCCATTCAAAATGAATGGGACGAGCGCCCCCTACGAGGACAAACGAGGGACTGCAACACTTATTTTTTTTTTTTTTTTTTTGGAACATGATTGACAGGTAGGTTAGGGGCCCTCAGGTGGCCACATGAGGTACTGCTTGGAGGCCTTCATCCTGGCGGTCGACGAAGGTACTGCACCTGCATAGAAATGAATGGGGAACACCCTGCCATTGAAAATGAATGGGACAAGCGCCTCCTAGGAGGACGAACGAGGTACTGCGACTTTTTTTTTGCACATGCATAGAAATGAATGGGGGAATACCCTGCCATTCAAAATGAATGGGACGAGCGCCCCCTGCGAGGACAAACGAGGGACTGCAACACTTATTTTTTTTTTTTTTTCACATGATTGACAGGTAGGTTAGGGGGCCCTCAGGTGGCCACATGAGGTACTGCTTGGAGGCCTTCATCCTGGCGGTCGACGAAGGTACTGCACCTGCATAGAAATGAATGGGGAATACATTGCCATTGAAAATGAATGGGACAAGCGCCTCCTAGGAGGACGAACGAGGTACTGCGACTTTTTTTTTGCACATGCATAGAAATGAATGGGGGAATACCCTGCCATTCAAAATGAATGGGACGAGCGCCCCCTGCGAGGACAAACGAGGGACTGCAACACTTATTTTTTTTTTTTTTTTAACATGATTGACAGGTAGGTTAGGGGGCCCTCAGGTGGCCACATGAGGTACTGCTTGGAGGCCTTCATCCTGGCGGTCGACGAAGGTACTGCACCTGCATAGAAATGAATGGGGAACACCCTGCCATTGAAAATGAATGGGACAAGCGCCTCCTAGGAGGACGAACGAGGTACTGCGACTTTTTTTTTGCACATGCATAGAAATGAATGGGGGAATACCCTGCCATTCAAAATGAATGGGACGAGCGCCCCCTGCGAGGACAAACGAGGGACTGCAACACTTATTTTTTTTTTTTTTCACATGATTGACAGGTAGGTTAGGGGGCCCTCAGGTGGCCACATGAGGTACTGCTTGGAGGCCTTCATCCTGGCGGTCGACGAAGGTACTGCACCTGCATAGAAATGAATGGGGAACACATTGCCATTGAAAATGAATGGGACAAGCGCCTCCTAGGAGGACGAACGAGGTACTGCGACTTTTTTTTTGCACATGCATAGAAATGAATGGGGGAATACCCTGCCATTCAAAATGAATGGGACGAGCGCCCCCTGCGAGGACAAACGAGGGACTGCAACACTTTTTTTTTTTTTTTCACATGATTGACAGGTAGGTTAGGGGGCCCTCAGGTGGCCACATGAGGTACTGCTTGGAGGCCTTCATCCTGGCGGTCGACGAAGGTACTGCACCTGCATAGAAATGAATGGGGAACACCTTGCCATTGAAAATGAATGGGACAAGCGCCTCCTAGGAGGACGAACGAGGTACTGCGACTTTTTTTTTGCACATGCATAGAAATGAATGGGGGAATACCCTGCCATTCAAAATGAATGGGACGAGCGCCCCCTACGAGGACAAACGAGGGACTGCAACACTTTTTTTTTTTTTTTTAACATGATTGACAGGTAGGTTAGGGGGCCCTCAGGTGGCCACATGAGGTACTGCTTGGAGGCCTTCATCCTGGCGGTCGACGAAGGTACTGCACCTGCATAGAAATGAATGGGGAACACCTTGCCATTGAAAATGAATGGGACAAGCGCCTCCTAGGAGGACGAACGAGGTACTGCGACTTTTTTTTTACACATGCATAGAAATGAATGGGGGAATACCCTGCCATTCAAAATGAATGGGACGAGCGCCCCCTGCGAGGACAAACGAGGTACTGCAACATTTTTTTTAATTTTTTTTTTACATGATTGACAGGTAGGTTAGGGGGCCCTCAGGTGGCCACATGAGGTACCGCTTGGAGGCCTTCACCCTGGCGGTCGACGAAGGTACTGCACCTGCATAGAAATGAATGGGGAATACATTGCCATTGAAAATGAATGGGACAAGCGCCTCCTAGGAGGACGAACGAGGTACTGCGACTTTTTTTTTGCACCTGCATAGAAATGAATGGGGGAATACCCTGCCATTCAAAATGAATGGGACGAGCGCCCCCTACGAGGACAAACGAGGGACTGCAACTTTTTTTTTTTTTCACATGATTGACAGGTAGGTTAGGGGGCCCTCAGGTGGCCACCTGAGGTACCGCTTGGAGGCCTTCACCCTGGCGGTCGACGAAGGTACTGCACCTGCATAGAAATGAATGGGGAATACATTGCCATTGAAAATGAATGGGACAAGCGCCTCCTAGGAGGACGAACGAGGTACTGCGACTTTTTTTTTGCACATGCATAGAAATGAATGGGGGAATACCCTGCCATTCAAAATGAATGGGACGAGCGCCCCCTACGAGGGCGAACGAGGGACTGCAACACTTTTTTTTTTTTTTTTTTACATGATTGACAGGTAGGTTAGGGGGCCCTCAGGTGGCCACCTGAGGTACCGCTTGGAGGCCTTCACCCTGGCGGTCGACGAAGGTACTGCACCTGCATAGAAATGAATGGGGAATACATTGCCATTGAAAATGAATGGGACAAGCGCCTCCTAGGAGGACGAACGAGGTACTGCGACTTTTTTTTTGCACATGCATAGAAATGAATGGGGGAATACCCTGCCATTCAAAATGAATGGGACGAGCGCCCCCTACGAGGACAAACGAGGGACTGCAACACTTTTTTTTTTTTTTTTACATGATTGACAGGTAGGTTAGGGGGCCCTCAGGTGGCCACATGAGGTACTGCTTGGAGGCCTTCATCCTGGCGGTCGACGAAGGTACTGCACCTGCATAGAAATGAATGGGGAATACATTGCCATTGAAAATGAATGGGACAAGCGCCTCCTAGGAGGACGAACGAGGTACTGCGACTTTTTTTTTTGCACATGCATAGAAATGAATGGGGGAATACCCTGCCATTCAAAATGAATGGGACGAGCGCCCCCTACGAGGGCGAACGAGGTACTGCAACACTTTTTTTTTTTTTTACATGATTGACAGGTAGGTTAGGGGGCCCTCAGGTGGCCACCTGAGGTACCGCTTGGAGGCCTTCACCCTGGCGGTCGACGAAGGTACTGCACCTGCATAGAAATGAATGGGGAATACATTGCCATTGAAAATGAATGGGACAAGCGCCTCCTAGGAGGACGAACGAGGTACTGCGACTTTTTTTTTGCACATGCATAGAAATGAATGGGGGAATACCCTGCCATTCAAAATGAATGGGACGAGCGCCCCCTACGAGGGCGAACGAGGTACTGCAACACTTTTTTTTTTTTTTTTTTTACATGATTGACAGGTAGGTTAGGGGGCCCTCAGGTGGCCACCTGAGGTACCGCTTGGAGGCCTTCACCCTGGCGGTCGACGAAGGTACTGCACCTGCATAGAAATGAATGGGGAATACATTGCCATTGAAAATGAATGGGACAAGCGCCTCCTAGGAGGACGAACGAGGTACTGCGACTTTTTTTTTGCACATGCATAGAAATGAATGGGGGAATACCCTGCCATTCAAAATGAATGGGACGAGCGCCCCCTACGAGGTCAAACGAGGGACTGCAACACTTTTTTTTTTTTTTTAACATGATTGACAGGTAGGTTAGGGGGCCCTCAGGTGGCCACATGAGGTACTGCTTGGAGGCCTTCATCCTGGCGGTCGAGGAAGGTACTGCACCTGCATAGAAATGAATGGGGAATACATTGCCATTGAAAATGAATGGGACAAGCGCCTCCTAGGAGGACGAACGAGGTACTGCGACTTTTTTTTTTGCACATGCATAGAAATGAATGGGGGAATACCCTGCCATTCAAATGAATGGGACGAGCGCCCCCTACGAGGGCGAACGAGGTACTGCAACACTTTTTTTTTTTTTTTACATGATTGACAGGTAGGTTAGGGGGCCCTCAGGTGGCCACCTGAGGTACCGCTTGGAGGCCTTCACCC
The DNA here is from genome assembly GCF_051943395.1 of Hippocampus bargibanti. Taxonomy (NCBI): domain Eukaryota; kingdom Metazoa; phylum Chordata; class Actinopteri; order Syngnathiformes; family Syngnathidae; genus Hippocampus; species Hippocampus bargibanti. Next base: position 4,131 of record NW_028296991.1, read on the forward strand.
TGGCGGTCGACGAAGGTACTGCACCTGCATAGAAATGAATGGGGAATACCTTGCCATTGATACTATATCATAATAATAACAACAATACTAATAATAGTAATAATATAGAATATGACAGTACGCTGTCAAGCGTCCGTAACAGCTCACCTGGGCATGTAGAAGTCATTTGAAGTCATTTGAAGTCATTTGAAGTCATTTTTCTTGATGGAAAACAAGTTGTGCAAAAGTGTCGGTTGTCCTTTAAAAGCTTCAGTCACTTTTCGTACCTGTGCCCATGATAGGAGCTGAAAATAACATGCATATTGATACTATATCATAATAATAACAACAATACTAATAACTAATAATATAGAATATGACAGCACGCTGTCAAGCGTCCGTAACAGCTCACCTGGGCATGTAGAAGTCATTTGAAGTCATTTGAAGTCATTTGAAGTCATTTTTCTTGATGGAAAACAAGTTGTGCAAAAGTGTCGGTTGTCCTTTAAAAGCTTCAGTCACTTTTCGTACCTGTGCCCATGATAGGAGCTGAAAATAACATTAATAATATAGAATATGACAGTACGCTGTCAAGCGTCCGTAACAGCTCACCTGGGCATGTAGAAGTCATTTGAAGTCATGTAGAAGTCATTTGAAGTCATTTTTGTTGATGGAAAACAAGTTGTGCAAAAGTGTCGGTTGTCCTTTAAAAGCTTCAGTCACTTTTCGTACCTGTGCCCATGATAGGAGCTGAAAATAACATGCATATTGATACTATATCATAATAATAACAACAATACTAATAATAGTAATAATATAGAATATGACAGTACGCTGTCAAGCGTCCGTAACAGCTCACCTGGGCATGTAGAAGTCATTTGAAGTCATTTGAAGTCATTTGAAGTCATTTTTGTTGATGGAAAACAAGTTGTGCAAAAGTGTCGGTTGTCCTTTAAAAGCTTCAGTCACTTTTCGTACCTGTGCCCATGATAGGAGCTGAAAATAACATGCATATTGATACTATATCATAATAATAACAACAATACTAATAATAGTAATAATATAGAATATGACAGCACGCTGTCAAGCGTCCGTAACAGCTCACCTGGGCATGTAGAAGTCATTTGAAGTCATGTAGAAGTCATTTGAAGTCATTTTTGTTGATGGAAAACAAGTTGTGCAAAAGTGTCGGTTGTCCTTTAAAAGCTTCAGTCACTTTTCGTACCTGTGCCCATGATAGGAGCTGAAAATAACATGCATATTGATACTATATCATAATAATAACAACAATACTAATAATAATAATAATATAGAATATGACAGTACGCTGTCAAGCGTCCGTAACAGCTCACCTGGGCATGTAGAAGTCATTTGAAGTCATAGAAGTCATTTGAAGTCATTTTTGTTGATGGAAAACAAGTTGTGCAAAAGTGTCGGTTGTCCTTTAAAAGCTTCAGTCACTTTTCGTACCTGTGCCCATGATAGGAGCTGAAAATAACATGCATATTGATACTATATCATAATAATAACAACAATACTAATAATAGTAATAATATAGAATATGACAGTACGCTGTCAAGCGTCCGTAACAGCTCACCTGGGCATGTAGAAGTCATTTGAAGTCATGTAGAAGTCATTTGAAGTCATTTTTGTTGATGGAAAACAAGTTGTGCAAAAGTGTCGGTTGTCCTTTAAAAGCTTCAGTCACTTTTCGTACCTGTGCCCATGATAGGAGCTGAAAATAACATGCATATTGATACTATATATATCATAATAATAACAACAATACTAATAATAGTAATAATATAGAATATGACAGTACGCTGTCAAGCGTCCGTAACAGCTCACCTGGGCATGTAGAAGTCATTTGAAGTCATGTAGAAGTCATTTGAAGTCATTTTTGTTGATGGAAAACAAGTTGTGCAAAAGTGTCGGTTGTCCTTTAAAAGCTTCAGTCACTTTTCGTACCTGTGCCCATGATAGGAGCTGAAAATAACATGCATATTGATACTATATCATAATAATAACAACAATACTAATAATAGTAATAATATAGAATATGACAGTACGCTGTCAAGCGTCCGTAACAGCTCACCTGGGCATGTAGAAGTCATTTGAAGTCATGTAGAAGTCATTTGAAGTCATTTTTGTTGATGGAAAACAAGTTGTGCAAAAGTGTCGGTTGTCCTTTAAAAGCTTCAGTCACTTTTCGTACCTGTGCCCATGATAGGAGCTGAAAATAACATGCATATTGATACTATATCATAATAATAACAACAATACTAATAATAATAATAATATAGAATATGACAGTACGCTGTCAAGCGTCCGTAACAGCTCACCTGGGCATGTAGAAGTCATTTGAAGTCATGTAGAAGTCATTTGAAGTCATTTTTGTTGATGGAAAACAAGTTGTGCAAAAGTGTCGGTTGTCCTTTAAAAGCTTCAGTCACTTTTCGTACCTGTGCCCATGATAGGAGCTGAAAATAACATGCATATTGATACTATATCATAATAATAACAACAATACTAATAATAGTAATAATATAGAATATGACAGTACGCTGTCAAGCGTCCGTAACAGCTCACCTGGGCATGTAGAAGTCATTTGAAGTCATGTAGAAGTCATTTGAAGTCATTTTTGTTGATGGAAAACAAGTTGTGCAAAAGTGTCGGTTGTCCTTTAAAAGCTTCAGTCACTTTTCGTACCTGTGCCCATGATAGGAGCTGAAAATAACATGCATATTGATACTATATCATAATAATAACAACAATACTAATAATAGTAATAATATAGAATATGACAGTACGCTGTCAAGCGTCCGTAACAGCTCACCTGGGCATGTAGAAGTCATTTGAAGTCATGTAGAAGTCATTTGAAGTCATTTTTGTTGATGGAAAACAAGTTGTGCAAAAGTGTCGGTTGTCCTTTAAAAGCTTCAGTCACTTTTCGTACCTGTGCCCATGATAGGAGCTGAAAATAACATGCATATTGATACTATATCATAATAATAACAACAATACTAATAATAGTAATAATATAGAATATGACAGTACGCTGTCAAGCGTCCGTAACAGCTCACCTGGGCATGTAGAAGTCATTTGAAGTCATGTAGAAGTCATTTGAAGTCATTTTTGTTGATGGAAAACAAGTTGTGCAAAAGTGTCGGTTGTCCTTTAAAAGCTTCAGTCACTTTTCGTACCTGTGCCCATGATAGGAGCTGAAAATAACATGCATATTGATACTATATCATAATAATAATAACAACAATACTAATAATAGTAATAATATAGAATATGACAGTACGCTGTCAAGCGTCCGTAACAGCTCACCTGGGCATGTAGAAGTCATTTGAAGTCATGTAGAAGTCATTTGAAGTCATTTTTGTTGATGGAAAACAAGTTGTGCAAAAGTGTCGGTTGTCCTTTAAAAGCTTCAGTCACTTTTCGTACCTGTGCCCATGATAGGAGCTGAAAATAACATGCATATTGATACTATATCATAATAATAACAACAATACTAATAATAGTAATAATATAGAATATGACAGTACGCTGTCAAGCGTCCGTAACAGCTCACCTGGGCATGTAGAAGTCATTTGAAGTCATGTAGAAGTCATTTGAAGTCATTTTTGTTGATGGAAAACAAGTTGTGCAAAAGTGTCGGTTGTCCTTTAAAAGCTTCAGTCACTTTTCGTACCTGTGCCCATGATAGGAGCTGAAAATAACATGCATATTGATACTATATCATAATAATAACAACAATACTAATAATAGTAATAATATAGAATATGACAGCACGCTGTCAAGCGTCCGTAACAGCTCACCTGGGCATGTAGAAGTCATTTGAAGTCATGTAGAAGTCATTTGAAGTCATTTTTGTTGATGGAAAACAAGTTGTGCAAAAGTGTCGGTTGTCCTTTAAAAGCTTCAGTCACTTTTCGTACCTGTGCCCATGATAGGAGCTGAAAATAACATGCATATTGATACTATATCATAATAATAACAACAATACTAATAATAGTAATAATATAGAATATGACAGTACGCTGTCAAGCGTCCGTAACAGCTCACCTGGGCATGTAGAAGTCATTTGAAGTCATGTAGAAGTCATTTGAAGTCATTTTTGTTGATGGAAAACAAGTTGTGCAAAAGTGTCGGTTGTCCTTTAAAAGCTTCAGTCACTTTTCGTACCTGTGCCCATGATAGGAGCTGAAAATAACATGCATATTGATACTATATCATAATAATAACAACAATACTAATAATAGTAATAATATAGAATATGACAGTACGCTGTCAAGCGTCCGTAACAGCTCACCTGGGCATGTAGAAGTCATTTGAAGTCATGTAGAAGTCATTTGAAGTCATTTTTGTTGATGGAAAACAAGTTGTGCAAAAGTGTCGGTTGTCCTTTAAAAGCTTCAGTCACTTTTCGTACCTGTGCCCATGATAGGAGCTGAAAATAACATGCATATTGATACTATATCATAATAATAACAACAATACTAATAATAGTAATAATATAGAATATGACAGTACGCTGTCAAGCGTCCGTAACAGCTCACCTGGGCATGTAGAAGTCATTTGAAGTCATGTAGAAGTCATTTGAAGTCATTTTTGTTGATGGAAAACAAGTTGTGCAAAAGTGTCGGTTGTCCTTTAAAAGCTTCAGTCACTTTTCGTACCTGTGCCCATGATAGGAGCTGAAAATAACATGCATATTGATACTATATCATAATAATAACAACAATACTAATAATAGTAATAATATAGAATATGACAGTACGCTGTCAAGCGTCCGTAACAGCTCACCTGGGCATGTAGAAGTCATTTGAAGTCATGTAGAAGTCATTTGAAGTCATTTTTGTTGATGGAAAACAAGTTGTGCAAAAGTGTCGGTTGTCCTTTAAAAGCTTCAGTCACTTTTCGTACCTGTGCCCATGATAGGAGCTGAAAATAACATGCATATTGATACTATATCATAATAATAACAACAATACTAATAATAGTAATAATATAGAATATGACAGTACGCTGTCAAGCGTCCGTAACAGCTCACCTGGGCATGTAGAAGTCATTTGAAGTCATTTGAAGTCATTTGAAGTCATTTTTGTTGATGGAAAACAAGTTGTGCAAAAGTGTCGGTTGTCCTTTAAAAGCTTCAGTCACTTTTCGTACCTGTGCCCATGATAGGAGCTGAAAATAACATGCATATTGATACTATATCATAATAATAACAACAATACTAATAATAGTAATAATATAGAATATGACAGTACGCTGTCAAGCGTCCGTAACAGCTCACCTGGGCATGTAGAAGTCATTTGAAGTCATGTAGAAGTCATTTGAAGTCATTTTTGTTGATGGAAAACAAGTTGTGCAAAAGTGTCGGTTGTCCTTTAAAAGCTTCAGTCACTTTTCGTACCTGTGCCCATGATAGGAGCTGAAAATAACATGCATATTGATACTATATCATAATAATAACAACAATACTAATAATAATAATAATATAGAATATGACAGTACGCTGTCAAGCGTCCGTAACAGCTCACCTGGGCATGTAGAAGTCATTTGAAGTCATGTAGAAGTCATTTGAAGTCATTTTTGTTGATGGAAAACAAGTTGTGCAAAAGTGTCGGTTGTCCTTTAAAAGCTTCAGTCACTTTTCGTACCTGTGCCCATGATAGGAGCTGAAAATAACATGCATATTGATACTATATCATAATAATAACAACAATACTAATAATAGTAATAATATAGAATATGACAGTACGCTGTCAAGCGTCCGTAACAGCTCACCTGGGCATGTAGAAGTCATTTGAAGTCATGTAGAAGTCATTTGAAGTCATTTTTGTTGATGGAAAACAAGTTGTGCAAAAGTGTCGGTTGTCCTTTAAAAGCTTCAGTCACTTTTCGTACCTGCGCCCATGATAGGAGCTGAAAATAACATGCATATTGATACTATATCATAATAACAACAATACTACTAATACTACTACTACTACTACTACTAATAATAATATAGAATGTGGCAGCACCCTGTCTAGTGTGCCCAAACAGTAACCCTAACCTTAAAGTATCACCTAACGGTAGGATATCGTCTGATTAACTAAAACTACACGCCTTAGAATAACAAAAACGACTTTAGAAGTGATTTTTAGTGGCTAAACTACCCGGCTCTCGCAGTGGAGGCCCCGTTAGCGCTAGCGGCTAACCGCTACCGGAGCAGGCTTCCACGCGACCGCCGGGCCCTTTTACACGGCCGAAGCGAGCTTTCACGCGCCGCCGCGCCGGCTACGGCCACCGTGACGGCGCGAGGGGGGAGATAACTTACGTTTTGGACCGTCGACGACCTCCGACGCGCCGCTCCGGCCGAGTTCCCTCGTCGCCTGCCCCGGCAGCCACGCGTTTCGGCCGAGGAGAGAGAGAGGGAGCGGAGGGAGCCGCCGCCTCGACCCGCCCCTCGCCGAACGGGCGTCGCGATTGGTCGGTCGGGCGCGCGGCATTCTGGGAGTAGTAGTCGTCTATCGCCCCGGATCCCATTCTTTCCTATGGAGAGCGCGCCCCGAGTTGTAGTTCCACCCGCTCCGCGCCGTCCGGGCCGTTTCCCCCCTAGTCCTCACGAAGCTAAAAGTTAGCCACGCCGCGTAGCCATCCTACGGCGTCAATAAACACACGTTTATCGCCCTCAAACAGCCTTTTGCTTTGAATAGTGTGTCTTTTCTTTTTTTTTCTCAGTCAAAGCCACGCGCGGAGCCCCGTCCGTTCACCGTATGCCGGCTGCGGGGGGCTTTTTGAGCACAGCTGTTTGATGGAGGAGGTGGCAAAATATCAGAAACCCCTTATTCCTCCCGCAAACGGGGGAATTTGCAGTCGGGGGGAAGTCGGGGGCAGCGATTTGAAGGGGGTAAAGGGGCTAAATGATAGAAAATGAGATATTCTGAGCGTGAAAGTATAAAAACGTCAACCTGAAGCTGTGCAAATGTGCAAAACTGTTTCAAAAAAAAAAAAAAAAAAAGGGAAACCCCCGGGGCGCTCCATTTCAGAGGTTGATATAATCACCGTCTTTGCCGTCTTCTTCCTTTCCTTTCGGCTTTTCCCCTCAGGGGCTCGCCGCATCGAATCAATGTCCTCCACCTATCCCGGCTTTGCGCATCCTCTTCTCCGGCGCCGGCTGGCTTCGCGCGTGTAACCATATGAGCGAATCGTATTCGCGCCTTCTACTTCTATACCGGTGATGCCCGGCCGGCGCGGGTCAAAGGATGCGCTCCCGCGAGTCGGTCTGATGAGAGCCTACGGGAGCCACACGTGTCAATAACCTTCTCCCTCCCTCCATCCGACGCACACGAGTCGTCCTAATAAGGAACCTCGACTCTATCCGGAAGTCGCATCATCTAGCCAACCCGCTCACACGAAGCGACGCGGCGTCCTCTTTGACAGCATCCGTAAAGCCGTTCTTCCTCTCTCTCGGTCTCCCGCCTGGCACTTGAAGGCTAAGGCTCAGCATCCTTTCTCTCCCGTCCTATCCGACCCGGTAGCTCCCAAAGGAAACCTCGACATCTTCAGCTCCGCTTCCCGTCTCCGACCGTGGTCTTATACGCTATTGCTTTCATCCCGGCCGACGCCTGACGTCAAAGTCAAGTCAGCACTGGGTGCATATTTCACACTTATACACTTTATAAAACCTGTCAACTGGGTGCATATTTCACACTTATACACTTTATAAAACCTGTCAGTCAGCACTGGGTGCATATTTCACACTTATACACTTTTAAAACCTGTCAGTCAGCACTGGGTGCATATACAGTCAGCACTGGGTGCATATTTCACACTTATACACTTTATAAAACCTGTCAGTCAGCACTGGGTGCATATTTCACACTTATACACTTTATAAAACCTGTCAGTCAGCACTGGGTGCATATTTCACACTTATACACTTTATAAAACCTGTCAGTCAGCACTGGGTGCATATTTCACACTTATACACTTTATAAAACCTGTCAGTCAGCACTGGGTGCATATTTTACACTTATACATTTTAAAAAACCTGTCAGTCAGCACTGGGTGCATATTTCACACTTATACACTTTATAAAACCTGTCAGTCAGCACTGGGATCATATTTCACACTTATACACTTTATAAAACCTGTCAAATCAACACTGGGATCATATTTCACACTTATACACTTTATAAAACCTGTCAAAGTCAACACTTGGAGCATATTCGCGGAGGTGATGGACAAGAACGAGGGACGACACACTTTTGACTGAAATGAGCATTTCAATTTTATTGAAATTGAATCGAATATTATATTGGGCTCCGCAAAGCCCGCTGCGCTCCTGCCGTAGCTCGCCGCCGCAAAGCCGCTCGCCGCCCGCCGCCCGCCGCCCGCCGCCTGTCAAGGACAAAGGGCAAAAAAAGACAGACGATTGACAACGGGCCACACGCCTCGATTAGAAACGTCGAGTGAGGTAGCGCCGTACGTCTAGGATGTCAAAGAAATTCAATACAACCGGGAAGCAGCAAAAAGCCAGGAAAGAATGACGACGATGGCCTTACTCGTCGTTACGGACGCAGCTCGCCGTACCCAGGACGTCGGCGTCGGAAGTCGTCGCGCGTCGTCCAGGTGAGCGGCCGGCCAGTCACTCGCCGTATCCGGATCTTCCTCAGACGGCAAACCTAGCGACGAGGTCATTTAAAAATCAGTTATTCTAGGCAAAAGCAAAACAAACCGAGAAAAAGGCCAAAGTGAGGTCTGCTTGAAATATAGCACCGCGTTATGACCGGGGAGACGGCCGGCGGCCGGCCGGCAGGCTCGTTCGGAAGGTCTCTGGAGCCCTCTGGCGGACGGAAAGGACAACTGCGACTGTGGAGGGAGTTATTTAGGGAGGATTTATTTCATCAATATTGTTTCTTTACCGCGAGACTAATAAAGGCAAATCCAATCCAATCCAATCCAATACATACCCTGTATTGTCTTGACGTCGTCCGCAACTCTTAAGCGGCCCTCCTTGACTCCCTTGACTTCAGATGACTTTGGAATCTCATTGCGGAAGTGCTGGCTGAGCATTTAACCCACACTGAAAGAGAGAAAACGTCAAAGTTGGACTCGTGCAGTGTGGTTTCATCATAATAATCCATTTCATTTCATCATAAGAATACATTTCATCAGTATATAGATACTATATCATAATAATAACAACAATACTACTACAAATAATAATATAGAATATGACAGCACGCTGTCAAGCGTACGTAACAGCTCACCCGGGCATGTAGAAGTCATTTGAAGTCATTTGAAGTCATTTGAAGTCATTTTTCTTGATGTTGCGCAAAAGTGTCGGTTGTCCTTTAAAAGCTTCAGTCACTTTTCGTACCTGTACCCATGGTAGGAGCTGAAAAACACATGCATATTGATACTATATCATAATAATAACAACAATACTAATAATAGTAATAATATAGAATATGACAGTACGCTGTCAAGCGTCCGTAACAGCTCACCTGGGCATGTAGAAGTCATTTGAAGTCATTTGAAGTCATTTGAAGTCATTTTTCTTGATGTTGCGCAAAAGTGTCGGTTGTCCTTTAAAAGCTTCAGTCACTTTTCGTACCTGTACCCATGGTAGGAGCTGAAAAACACATGCATATTGATACTATATCATAATAATAACAACAATACTAATAATAGTAATAATATAGAATATGACAGTACGCTGTCAAGCGTCCGTAACAGCTCACCTGGGCATGTAGAAGTCATTTGAAGTCATTTGAAGTCATTTGAAGTCATTTTTCTTGATGTTGCGCAAAAGTGTCGGTTGTCCTTTAAAAGCTTCAGTCACTTTTCGTACCTGTACCCATGGTAGGAGCTGAAAAACACATGCATATTGATACTATATCATAATAATAACAACAATACTAATAATAGTAATAATATAGAATATGACAGTACGCTGTCAAGCGTCCGTAACAGCTCACCCCATGTAGGCATGTAGAAGTCATTTGAAGTCATTTGAAGTCATTTTTCTTGATGTTGCGCAAAAGTGTCGGTTGTCCTTTAAAAGCTTCAGTCACTTTTCGTACCTGTACCCATGGTAGGAGCTGAAAAACACATGCATATTGATACTATATCATAATAATAACAACAATACTAATAATAGTAATAATATAGAATATGACAGTACGCTGTCAAGCGTCCGTAACAGCTCACCTGGGCATGTAGAAGTCATTTGAAGTCATGTAGAAGTCATTTGAAGTCATTTTTGTTGATGGAAAACAAGTTGTGCAAAAGTGTCGGTTGTCCTTTAAAAGCTTCAGTCACTTTTCGTACCTGTGCCCATGGTAGGAGCTGAAAATAACATGCATATTGATACTATATCATAATAATAACAACAATACTAATAATAGTAATAATATAGAATATGACAGTACGCTGTCAAGCGTCCGTAACAGCTCACCTGGGCATGTAGAAGTCATTTGAAGTCATTTGAAGTCATTTTTCTTGATGTTGCGCAAAAGTGTCGGTTGTCCTTTAAAAGCTTCAGTCACTTTTCGTACCTGTACCCATGGTAGGAGCTGAAAAACACATGCATATTGATACTATATCATAATAATAACAACAATACTAATAATAGTAATAATATAGAATATGACAGTACGCTGTCAAGCGTCCGTAACAGCTCACCCAGGCATGTAGAAGTCATTTGAAGTCATTTGAAGTCATTTTTCTTGATGTTGCGCAAAAGTGTCGGTTGTCCTTTAAAAGCTTCAGTCACTTTTCGTACCTGTACCCATGGTAGGAGCTGAAAAACACATGCATATTGATACTATATCATAATAATAACAACAATACTAATAATAGTAATAATATAGAATATGACAGTACGCTGTCAAGCGTCCGTAACAGCTCACCCAGGCATGTAGAAGTCATTTGAAGTCATTTGAAGTCATTTTTCTTGATGTTGCGCAAAAGTGTCGGTTGTCCTTTAAAAGCTTCAGTCACTTTTCGTACCTGTACCCATGGTAGGAGCTGAAAAACACATGCATATTGATACTATATCATAATAATAACAACAATACTAATAATAGTAATAATATAGAATATGACAGTACGCTGTCAAGCGTCCGTAACAGCTCACCTGGGCATGTAGAAGTCATTTGAAGTCATGTAGAAGTCATTTGAAGTCATTTTTGTTGATGGAAAACAAGTTGTGCAAAAGTGTCGGTTGTCCTTTAAAAGCTTCAGTCACTTTTCGTACCTGTACCCATGGTAGGAGCTGAAAAACACATGCATATTGATATATATCATAATAATAACAACAATACTACTACTAATAATAAATGAAGTGGGATTATTTGCTTACAGAATTTGTTTTCTCAGTAAAATGAACAATATATATCAATATCAAGTGTTGTTATTTGATTACTGAATGTTTTTCTCAGTTAAATCAAGTTAATATAACTATCAAGTGGGATTATTTGCTTACAGAATTTGTTTTCTCAGTCAAATGAACACTATATATCAATATCAAGTGTTGTTATTTGATTACTGAATGTTTTTCTCAGTTAAATCAAGTTAATATAACTATCAAGTGGGATTATTTGCTTACAGAATTTGTTTTCTCAGTCAAATGAACACTATATATCAATATCAAGTGTTGTTATTTGATTACTGAATGTTTTTCTCAGTTAAATCAAGTTAATATAACTATCAAGTGGGATTATTTGCTTACAGAATTGATTTTATCAGTCAAATGAACAATATATATCAATATCAAGTGTTGTTATTTGATTACTGACTTCCTTCCCTCTGTAAAGAACCCGGAAAAGCTTATTTGGTTAAGCGTGGCTTTATGGAAAGCCATTTTAAGCTCCCCTACGATCGATAACGCGTCCCCCCCCCCCCCCCCCCCCCCCAACCGTCAAACGCGACCGTTTTTCGACCGTTTTTGACCGTTTTTCGACGTCACGGTCCTCTTTTGCTCACAGTTGGCCTCAAACTTATCTCAGAGATCCCTTCGCCGTCTTTAACACCCACTAGAATGTCGCGGATGTGTCATTCTAGCCCGTTTTAAAGTAAAAGTTGACTCACCCGCCATGCGGCGCCCTCCATCTTTGTTTTGACCTCCTCCCCTGACGACGAACCGGAAGTATCTCGCGGGAGGCGTCGCCGCGCGGTGTATAGCTTTCACTCTTTTGTCCCCCGCGACGCTCCGTACCGAATGATGTCATCTGAAGCCGCATACTGTTTTTAAGTTGCCGGCACGGTTCTCTTTCTAATAAATTCAAACAAATGACACCGCGTAACTCCCCCTAGACTATTTTCAGGAGCTTTTGCTCAACTTTCCTTCGCCCATCCCATTTTAAACGGACTTAGATAAACCGTGTGTATATTTTCCTTCAATGAGGTGCGATGCGCGCTTTCGGCCACCAAACGGCAGCGTTTCACCATTAATGAACGAAAGGAAGCATATTTCACACATATACACATTAAAAAACCTCTCAAAGTCAACTTTAAAGCATATTTCACACATATACACTTTAAAAAACCTCTCAAAGTCAACACTTGAAGCATATTTCACACATATACACTTTAAAAAACCTCTCAAAGTCAACACTTAAAGCATATTTCACACATATACACTTTAAAAAACCTGTCAGTTTTTTTCTCAGTTAAATCAAGTTAATATAACTATCAAGTGGGATTATTTGCTTACAGAATTTGTTTTCTCAGTCAAATGAACACTATATATCAATATCAAGTGTTGTTATTTGATTACTGAATGTTTTTCTCAGTTAAATCAAGTTAATATAACTGTCAAGTGGGATTATTTGCTTACAGAATTTGTTTTCTCAGTCAAATGAACACTATATATCAATATCAAGTGTTGTTATTTGATTACTGAATGTTTTTCTCAGTTAAATCAAGTTAATATAACTGTCAAGTGGGATTATTTGCTTACAGAATTTGTTTTCTCAGTCAAATGAACACTATATATCAATATCAAGTGTTGTTATTTGATTACTGAATGTTTTTCTCAGTTAAATCAAGTTAATATAACTGTCAAGTGGGATTATTTGCTTACAGAATTTGTTTTCTCAGTCAAATGAACACTATATATCAATATCAAGTGTTGTTATTTGATTACTGAATGTTTTTCTCAGTTAAATCAAGTTAATATATCAAGTGGGAAGTGTATCTATATGTTATTTGATATGAATGTTTTTCTCAGTTAAATCAAGTTAATATAACTATCAAGTGGGATTATTTGCTTACAGAATTTGTTTTCTCAGTAAAATGAACACTATATATCTATATCAAGTGTTGATTATTACTGAATGTTTTTCTCAGTTAAATCAAGAACTATCAAGTGATTATTTGCTTCTCTGAATGTTTTTCTCAGTTAAATGAACATTATTTGCTTACAGAATTTGTTTTCTCATATGAACACTATATATCAATATCAAGTGTTGTTATTTGATTACTGAATGTTTTTCTCAGTTAAATCAAGTTAATATAACTTCAAGTGGGATTATCAGAATTTGTTTTCTCAGTCAAATGAACACTATAATCTATCAAGTGTTGGATTATTTGCTTACAGAATTTGTTTTCTCAGTCAGTTAAATGAACATTTGCTTATAGTCAAATCAATATCAAGTGTTGTTATTTGATTACTGAATGTTTTTCTCAGTTAAATCAAGTTAATATAACTATCAAGTGGGATTATTTGCTTACAGAATTTGTTTTCTCAGTCAAATGAACAATATATATCAATATCAAGCGTTGTTATTTGATTACTGAATGTTTTTCTCAGTTAAATCAAGTTAATATAACTATCAAGTGGGATTATTTGCTTACAGAATTTGTTTTCTCAGTAAAATGAACAATATATATCTATATCAAGTGTTGTTATTTGATTACTGAATGTTTTTCTCAGTTAAATCAAGTTAATATAACTATCAAGTGGGATTATTTGCTTACAGAATTTGTTTTCTCAGTCAAATGAACACTATATATCAATATCAAGTGTTGTTATTTGATTACTGAATGTTTTTCTCAGTTAAATCAAGTTAATATAACTATCAAGTGGGATTATTTGCTTACAGAATTGATTTTCTCAGTAAAATGAACAATATATATCAAAATATTACAAATATATACAAAGATATACAAAGATATGTCTCACTTAAGAGCAGTTTAATGACCGCACAATACTCTCAGCTTGTATAGAAACACCGTCAACGTTAACAGATACATTAATCTGAAATGCAAAGAGTGTTTATAGTACTAAATACTCGTTTTAGCTTTAAACCCCCCTTTGTATTTTCAATGAGGTGCGATGTGCGCTTTCGGCCACCAAACGGCAGCGTTTCACCATTAATGAACGAAAGGAAGCATATTTCACACATATACACATTAAAAAACCTCTCAAAGTCAACTTTAAAGCATATTTCACACATATACACTTTAAAAAACCTCTCAAAGTCAACACTTAAAGCATATTTCACACATATACACTTTAAAAAACCTCTCAAAGTCAACACTTAAAGCATATTTCACACATATACACTTTATAAAACCTCTCAAAGTCAACACTTAAAGCATATTTCACACATATACACTATAAAACCTGTCAAATCAACACTTGGATCATATTTCACACATATACACTTTATAAAACCTGTCAAATCAACACTTGGATCATATTTCACACATATACACTTTATAAAACCTCTCAAAGTCAACACTTAAAGCATATTTCACACATATACACTTTATAAAACCTGTCAAATCAACACTTGGATCATATTTCACACATATACACTTTATAAAACCTGTCAAATCAACACTTGGATCATATTTCACACATATACACTTTATAAAACCTCTCAAAGTCAACACTTGGATCATATTTCACACATATACACTTTATAAAACCTGTCAAATCAACACTTGGATCATATTTCACACATATACACTTTATAAAACCTGTCAAATCAACACTTGGATCATATTTCACACATATACACTTTATAAAACCTGTCAAATCAACACTTGGATCATATTTCACACATATACACTTTAAAAAACCTCTCAAAGTCAACACTTAAAGCATATTTCACACATATACACTTTATAAAACCTGTCAAATCAACACTTGGATCATATTTCACACATATACACTTTATAAAACCTGTCAAATCAACACTTGGATCATATTTCACACATATACACTTTATAAAACCTGTCAAATCAACACTTGGATCATATTTCACACATATACACTTTATAAAACCTGTCAAAGTCAACACTTGGATCATATTTCACACATATACACTTTAAAATCAAAAACCTCATATTTCAAATCAACACTTGGATCATATTTCACACATATACACTTTATAAAACCTGTCAAATCAACACTTGGATCATATTTCACACATATACACTTTATAAAACCTGTCAAATCAACACTTGGATCATATTTCACACTTATACACTTTATAAAACCTCTCAAAGTCAACACTTGGATCATATTTCACACATATACACTTTAAAAAACCTCTCAAAGTCAACACTTGGATCATATTTCACACATATACACTTTATAAAACCTGTCAAATCAACACTTGGATCATATTTCACACATATACACTTTGGATCATATTTCACACATATACACTTTATAAAACCTGTCAAATCAACACTTGGATCATATTTCACACATATACACTTTAAAAAACCTCTCAAAGTCAACACTTGGATCATATTTCACACATATACACTTTATAAAACCTGTCAAAGTCAACACTTGGATCATATTTCACACATATACACTTTATAAAACCTGTCAAATCAACACTTGGATCATATTTCACACATATACACTTTATAAAACCTGTCAAATGTCAACACTTGGATCATATTTCACACATATACACACTGTCAAATCAACACTTGGATCATATTTATACACTTTATAAAACCTGTCAAATCAACACTTGGATCATATTTCACACATATACACTTTAAAAAACCTCTCAAAGTCAACACTTAAAGCATATTTCACACATATACACTTTATAAAACCTCTCAAAGTCAACACTTGGATCATATTTCACACATATACACTTTATAAAACCTGTCAAATCAACACTTGGATCATATTTCACA
This sequence comes from Hippocampus bargibanti, assembly GCF_051943395.1. Lineage (NCBI taxonomy): Eukaryota > Metazoa > Chordata > Actinopteri > Syngnathiformes > Syngnathidae > Hippocampus > Hippocampus bargibanti. The sequence goes on from NW_028296991.1 coordinate 20,292, forward strand.
CATATACACTTTATAAAACCTGTCAAATCAACACTTGGATCATATTTCACACATATACACTTTATAAAACCTCTCAAAGTCAACACTTAAAGCATATTTCACACATATACACTTTAAAAAACCTCTCAAAGTCAACACTTAAAGCATATTTCACACATATACACTTTAAAAAACCTGTCAAATCAACACTTGGATCATATTTCACACATATACACTTTATAAAACCTGTCAAATCAACACTTGGATCATATTTCACACATATACACTTTATAAAACCTGTCAAATCAACACTTGGATCATATTTCACACATATACACTTTATAAAACCTCTCAAAGTCAACACTTAAATCATATTTCACACATATACACTTTATAAAACCTGTCAAATCAACACTTGGATCATATTTCACACATATACACTTTATAAAACCTGTCAAATCAACACTTGGATCATATTTCACACTTATACACTTTATAAAACCTCTCAAAGTCAACACTTAAAGCATATTTCACACATATACACTTTAAAAAACCTCTCAAAGTCAACACTTAAAGCATATTTCACACATATACACTTTATAAAACCTGTCAAATCAACACTTGGATCATATTTCACACATATACACTTTATAAAACCTGTCAAATCAACACTTGGATCATATTTCACACATATACACTTTATAAAACCTGTCAAATCAACACTTGGATCATATTTCACACATATACACTTTATAAAACCTGTCAAATCAACACTTGGATCATATTTCACACATATACACTTTATAAAACCTGTCAAAGTCAACACTTGGATCATATTTCACACATATACACTTTATAAAACCTCTCAAAGTCAACACTTGGATCATATTTCACACATATACACTTTAAAAAACCTCTCAAAGTCAACACTTGGATCATATTTCACACATATACACTTTATAAAACCTGTCAAATCAACACTTGGATCATATTTCACACATATACACTTTATAAAACCTGTCAAATCAACACTTGGATCATATTTCACACATATACACTTTATAAAACCTGTCAAATCAACACTTGGATCATATTTCACACATATACACTTTATAAAACCTGTCAAATCAACACTTGGATCATATTTCACACATATACACTCAACACTTGGATCATATTTCACACATATACACTTTATAAAACCTGTCAAATCAACACTTGGATCATATTTCACACATATACACTTTATAAAACCTGTCAAATCAACACTTGGATCATATTTCACACATATACACTTTATAAAACCTGTCAAATCAACACTTGGATCATATTTCACACATATACACTTTATAAAACCTGTCAAATCAACACTTGGATCATATTTCACACATATACACTTTATAAAACCTGTCAAATCAACACTTGGATCATATTTCACACATATACACTTTATAAAACCTGTCAAATCAACACTTGGATCATATTTCACACATATACACTTTATAAAACCTGTCAAAGTCAACACTTGGATCATATTTCACACATATACACTTTATAAAACCTGTCAAATCAACACTTGGATCATATTTCACACATATACACTTTATAAAACCTGTCAAATCAACACTTGGATCATATTTCACACATATACACTTTATAAAACCTCTCAAAGTCAACACTTAAACTTGGATCATATTTCACACATATACACTTTAAAAAACCTCTCAAAGTCAACACTTGGATCATATTTCACACATATACACTTTAAAAAACCTCTCAAAGTCAACACTTAAAGCATATTTCACACATATACACTTTATAAAACCTGTCAAATCAACACTTGGATCATATTTCACACATATACACTTTATAAAACCTGTCAAATCAACACTTGGATCATATTTCACACATATACACTTTATAAAACCTGTACACAAATCAACACTTGGATCATATTTCACACATATACACTTTATAAACCCTGTCAAATCAACACTTGGATCATATTTCACACATATACACTTTATAAAACCTGTCAAATCAACACTTGGATCATATTTCACACATATACACTTTATAAAACCTGTCAAAGTCAACACTTGGATCATATTTCACACATATACACTTTAAAAAACCTCTCAAAGTCAACACTTAAAGCATATTTCACACATATACACTTTAAAAAACCTGTCAAATCAACACTTGGATCATATTTCACACATATACACTTTATAAAACCTGTCAAATCAACACTTGGATCATATTTCACACATATACACTTTATAAAACCTGTCAAATCAACACTTGGATCATATTTCACACATATACACTTTATAAAACCTGTCAAATCAACACTTGGATCATATTTCACACATATACACTTTATAAAACCTGTCAAATCAACACTTGGATCATATTTCACACATATACACTTTATAAAACCTGTCAAATCAACACTTGGATCATATTTCACACATATACACTTTATAAAACCTGGATCATATTTCAAATCAACACTTAAAGCATATTTCACACATATACACTTTATAAAACCTGTCAAATCAACACTTGGATCATATTTCACACATATACACTTTATAAAACCTCTCAAATCAACACTTGGATCATATTTCACACATATACACTTTATAAAACCTCTCAAAGTCAACACTTGGCATATTTCACACATATACACTTTATAAAAAACCTGTCAAATCAAAACACTTGGATCATATTTCACACATATACACTTTATAAAACCTCTCAAATCAACACTTGGATCATATTTCACACATATACACTTTATAAAACCTGTCAAATCAACACTTGGATCATATTTCACACATATACACTTTATAAAACCTGTCAAATCAACACTTGGATCATATTTCACACATATACACTTTATAAAACCTCTCAAAGTCAACACTTGGATCATATTTCACACATATACACTTTATAAAACCTGTCAAATCAACACTTGGATCATATTTCACACATATACACTTTATAAAACCTGTCAAATCAACACTTGGATCATATTTCACACATATACACTTTAAAAAACCTCTCAAAGTCAACACTTAAAGCATATTTCACACATATACACTTTAAAAAACCTCTCAAAGTCAACACTTGGATCATATTTCACACATATACACTTTATAAAACCTGTCAAATCAACACTTGGATCATATTTCACACATATACACTTTATAAAACCTGTCAAATCAACACTTGGATCATATTTCACACATATACACTTTATAAAACCTGTCAAATCAACACTTGGATCATATTTCAACACACATATTTACACTTTATAAAACCTGTCAAATCAACACTTGGATCATATTTCACACATATACACTTTATAAAACCTGTCAAATCAACACTTGGATCATATTTCACACATATACACTTTATAAAACCTGTCAAATCAACACTTGGATCATATTTCACACATATACACTTTATAAAACCTGTCAAATCAACACTTGGATCATATTTCACACATATACACTTTATAAAACCTGTCAAATCAACACTTGGATCATATTTCACACATATACACTTTATAAAACCTGTCAAATCAACACTTGGATCATATTTCACACATATACACTTTATAAAACCTGTCAAATCAACACTTGGATCATATTTCACACATATACACTTTATAAAACCTTCAAATCAACACTTGGATCATATTTCACACATATACACTTTATAAAACCTCTCAAAGTCAACACTTGGATCATATTTCACACATATACACTTTATAAAACCTGTCAAATCAACACTTGGATCATATTTCACACATATACACTTTATAAAACCTGTCAAATCAACACTTGGATCATATTTCACACATATACACTTTATAAAACCTGTCAAATCAACACTTGGATCATATTTCACACATATACACTTTATAAAACCTGTCAAATCAACACTTGGATCATATTTCACACATATACACTTTAAAAAACCTCTCAAAGTCAACACTTGGATCATATTTCACACATATACACTTTATAAAACCTCTCAAAGTCAACACTTGATCATATTTCACACATATACACTTTATAAAACCTGTCAAATCAACACTTGGATCATATTTCACACATATACACTTTATAAAATCAAATCAACACTTGGTATACACTTTATAAAACCTCTCAAAGTCAACACTTGGATCATATTTCACACATATACACTTTATAAAACCTGTCAAATCAACACTTGGATCATATTTCACACATATACACTTTATAAAACCTGTCAAATCAACACTTGGATCATATTTCACACTTATACACTTTATAAAACCTGTCAAATCAACACTTGGATCATATTTCACACTTATACACTTTATAAAACCTGTCAAATCAACACTTGGATCATATTTCACACTTATACACTTTATAAAACCTGTCAAATCAACACTTGGATCATATTTCACACATATACACTTTACACTTTAAAAACCCCGCTGTCAGACTTCCATGGAGGCTGCTTCATCCTTGGTTCCCCGGGCGGCGTCTGGGGACCGGCATTCGCCCCCTTGCTGGAGCTCCAACACTTTGAAAATATTCCAAAAGTGGAGGCCGAGATTCCCCCACGCATGCCCGCCTTTGGTGCTTGATAGTCGGCTTGGAGACCTCCGCAAAGCCCCGCTGTCAGACTTCCAGGGAGGCTGCGTCACCCTCCAGCTCAATTACACCCAGCTCTGGTTCCCCGGGCGGCGTCTGGGGACCGGCTGGCCCGCTGTCAGACTTCCAGGGAGGCTTCTCCATCACCCAGCTCACTCCCCCCCAGCTCTGGTTCCCCGGGCGGCGTCTGGGGACCGGCATTCGCCCCCTTGCTGGAGGTCAAACACTTAGAAAATATTTCAAAAGTAGAGGCCGAGATTCCCCCAAGCATGCCCGCCTTTGGTGCTTGATAGTCGGCTTGGAGACCTCCGCAAAGCCCCGCTGTCAGACTTCCAGGGAGGCTGCTCCATCACCCAGCTCAATTACACCCAGCTCTGGTTCCCCGGGCGGCGTCTGGGGACCGGCTGGCTCGCTGTCAGACTTCCATGGAGGCTGCTTCATCCTCCAGCTCACTCCCCCCCCCAGCTCTGGTTCCCCGGGCGGCGTCTGGGGACCGGCTGGCTCGCTGTCAGACTTCCAGGGAGGCTGCTCCATCACCCAGCTCACTCCCCCGCAGCTCTGGTTCCCCGGGCGGCGTCTGGGGACCGGCGTTCGCCGTCTTGCTGGAGCTCCAACACTTAGAAAATATTCAAAAAGTGGAGGCCGAGATTCCCCCACGCATGCCCGCCTTTGGTGCTTGATAGTCGGCTTGGAGACCTCCGCAAAGCCCCGCTGTCAGACTTCCAGGGAGGCTGCTCCATCCTCCAGCTCAATTACACCCAGCTCTGGTTCCCCGGGCGGCGTCTGGGGTCCGGCTGGCCCGCTGTCAGACTTCCAGGGAGGCTGCTCCATCACCCAGCTCACTCCCCCGCAGCTCTGGTTCCCCGGGCGGCGTCTGGGGACCGGCTGTCGCCCCCTTGCTGGAGCTCCAACACTTAGAAAATATTCAAAAAGTGGAGGCCGAGATTCCCCCACGCATGCCCGCCTTTGGTGCTTGATAGTCGGCTTGAAGACCTCCGCAAACCCCCGCTGTCAGACTTCCAGAGAGCCTGCTCCATCACCCAGCTCAATTACACCCAGCTCTGGTTCCCCGGGCGGCGTCTGGGGTCCGGCTGGCCCGCTGTCAGACTTCCATGGAGGCTGCTTCATCCTCCAGCTCACTCCCCCGCAGCTCTGGTTCCCCGGGCGGCGTCTGGGGACCGGCTGGCCCGCTGTCAGACTTCCAGGGAGGCTGCTCCATCCTCCAGCTCAATTACACCCAGCTCTGGTTCCCCGGGCGGCGTCTGGGGACCGGCTGGCCCGCTGTCGGACTTCCAGGGAGGCTGCTCCATCACCCAGCTCACTCCCCCGCAGCTCTGGTTCCCCAGGCGGCGTCTGGGGACCGGCTGGCCCGCTGTCAGACTTCCAGGGAGGCTGCTCCATCACCCAGCTCACTCCCCCGCAGCTCTGGTTCCCCGGGCGGCGTCTGGGGACCGGCATTCGCCCCCTTGCTGGAGCTCAAACACTTAGAAAATATTCCAAAAGTGGAGGCCGAGATTCCCCCACGCATGCCCGCCTTTGGTGCTTGATAGTCGGCTTGGAGACCTCCGCAAAGCCCCGCTGTCAGACTTCCAGGGAGGCTGCTCCATCCTCCAGCTCAATTACACCCAGCTCTGGTTCCCCGTGCGGCGTCTGGGGTCCGGCTGGCCCGCTGTCAGACTTCCAGGGAGGCTGCTCCATCCCCCAGCTCACTCCCCCCCAGCTCTGGTTCCCCGGGCGGCGTCTGGGGACCGGCTGGCCCGCTGTCAGACTTCCATGGAGGCTGCTTCATCCTCCAGCTCACTCCCCCCCAGCTCTGGTTCCCCGGGCGGCGTCTGGGGACCGGCGTTCGCCGTCTTGCTGGAGCTCAAACACTTAGAAAATATTTCAAAACTAGAGGCCGAGATTCCCCCAAGCATGCCCGCCTTTGGTGCTTGATAGTCGGCTTGGAGACCTCCGTAAACCCCCGCTGTCAGACTTCCAGGGAGGCTGCTCCATCACCCAGCTCAATTACACCCAGCTCTGGTTCCCCGGGCGGCGTCTGGGGACCGGCTGGCTCGCTGTCAGACTTCCAGGGAGGCTGCTCCATCCTCCAGCTCACTCCCCCCCAGCTCTGGTTCCCCGGGCGGCGTCTGGGGACCGGCGTTCGCCCCCTTGCTGGAGCTAAACTACTTAGAAAATATTCCAAAAGTGGAGGCCGAGATTCCCCCATGCATGCCCGCCTTTGGTGCTTGATAGTCGGCTTGGAGACCTCCGCAAACCCCCGCTGTCAGACTTCCAGGGAGGCTGCTCCATCCTCCAGCTCAATTACACCCAGCTCTGGTTCCCCGGGCGGCGTCTGGGGACCGGCATTCGCCCCCTTGCTGGAGCTCCAACACTTAGAATATATTCAAAAAGTGGAGGCCGAGATTCCCCCACGCATGCCCGCCTTTGGTGCTTGATAGTCGGCTTGGAGACCTCCGCAAACCCCCGCTGTCAGACTTCCAGGGAGGCTGCTCCATCCTCCAGCTCAATTACACCCAGCTCTGGTTCCCCTGGCGGCGTCTGGGGACCGGCTGGCCCGCTGTCAGACTTCCAGGGAGGCTGCTCCATCCTCCAGCTCACTCCCCCGCAGCTCTGGTTCCCCGGGCGGCGTCTGGGGACCGGCGTTCGCCGTCTTGCTGGAGCTCCAACACTTAGAAAATATTCCAAAAGTGGAGGCCGAGATTCCCCCAAGCATGCCCGCCTTTGGTGCTTGATAGTCGGCTTGAAGACCTCCGCAAACCCCCGCTGTCAGACTTCCAGAGAGCCTGCTCCATCACCCAGCTCAATTACACCCAGCTCTGGTTCCCCGGGCGGCGTCTGGGGTCCGGCTGGCCCGCTGTCAGACTTCCATGGAGGCTGCTTCATCCTCCAGCTCACTCCCCCGCAGCTCTGGTTCCCCGGGCGGCGTCTGGGGACCGGCTGGCCCGCTGTCAGACTTCCAGGGAGGCTGCTCCATCCTCCAGCTCAATTACACCCAGCTCTGGTTCCCCGGGCGGCGTCTGGGGACCGGCTGGCCCGCTGTCGGACTTCCAGGGAGGCTGCTCCATCACCCAGCTCACTCCCCCGCAGCTCTGGTTCCCCAGGCGGCGTCTGGGGACCGGCTGGCCCGCTGTCGGACTTCCAGGGAGGCTGCTCCATCACCCAGCTCACTCCCCCGCAGCTCTGGTTCCCCAGGCGGCGTCTGGGGACCGGCATTCGCCCCCTTGCTGGAGCTCAAACACTTAGAAAATATTCCAAAAGGGACAGGCCGAGATTCCCCCACGCATGCCCGCCTTTGGTGCTTGATAGCCGGCTTGGAGACCTCCGCAAAGCCCCGCTGTCAGGCTTCCAGGGAGGCTGCTCCATCCTCCAGCTCAATTACACCCAGCTCTGGTTCCCCGTGCGGCGTCTGGGGTCCGGCTGGCCCGCTGTCAGACTTCCAGGGAGGCTGCTCCATCCCCCAGCTCACTCCCCCCCAGCTCTGGTTCCCCGGGCGGCGTCTGGGGACGGGCTGGCCCGCTGTCAGACTTCCATGGAGGCTGCTTCATCCTCCAGCTCACTCCCCCCCAGCTCTGGTTCCCCGGGCGGCGTCTGGGGACCGGCGTTCGCCGTCTTGCTGGAGCTCAAACACTTAGAAAATATTTCAAAACTAGAGGCCGAGATTCCCCCAAGCATGGCCGCCTTTGGTGCTTGATAGTCGGCTTGGAGACCTCCGTAAACCCCCGCTGTCAGACTTCCAGGGAGGCTGCTCCATCACCCAGCTCAATTACACCCAGCTCTGGTTCCCCGGGCGGCGTCTGGGGACCGGCTGGCTCGCTGTCAGACTTCCAGGGAGGCTGCTCCATCCTCCAGCTCACTCCCCCCCAGCTCTGGTTCCCCGGGCGGCGTCTGGGGACCGGCGTTCGCCCCCTTGCTGGAGCTAAACTACTTAGAAAATATTCCAAAAGTGGAGGCCGAGATTCCCCCACGCATGCCCGCCTTTGGTGCTTGATAGTCGGCTTGGAGACCTCCGCAAACCCCCGCTGTCAGACTTCCAGGGAGGCTGCTCCATCCTCCAGCTCAATTACACCCAGCTCTGGTTCCCCGGGCGGCGTCTGGGGTCTGGCTGGCCCGCTGTCAGACTTCCATGGAGGCTGCTTCATCCTCCAGCTCACTCCCCCGCAGCTCTGGTTCCCCGGGCGGCGTCTGGGGACCGGCATTCGCCGTCTTGCTGGAGCTCAAACACTTAGAAAATATTCCAAAAGTGGAGGCCGAGATTCTCCCACGCATGCCCGCCTTTGGTGCTTGATAGTCGGCTTGAAGACCTCCGCAAAGCCCCGCTGTCAGACTTCCAGGGAGGCTGCTCCATCCTCCAGCTCAATTACACCCAGCTCTGGTTCCCCGGGCGGCGTCTGGGGTCTGGCTGGCCCGCTGTCAGACTTCCATGGAGGCTGCTTCATCCTCCAGCTCACTCCCCCGCAGCTCTGGTTCCCCGGGCGGCGTCTGGGGACCGGCATTCGCCGTCTTGCTGGAGCTCAAACACTTAGAAAATATTCAAAAAGTGGAGGCCGAGATTCCCCCACGCATGCCCGCCTTTGGTGCTTGATAGTCGGCTTGAAGACCTCCGCAAAGCCCCGCTGTCAGACTTCCAGGGAGGCTGCTCCATCCTCCAGCTCAATTACACCCAGCTCTGGTTCCCCGGGCGGCGTCTGGGGACCGGCTGGCCCGCTGTCAGACTTCCAGGGAGGCTGCTCCATCACCCAGCTCACTCCCCCGCAGCTCTGGTTCCCCGGGCGGCGTCTGGGGACCGGCTGGCCCGCTGTCAGACTTCCAGGGAGGCTGCTCCATCCTCCAGCTCAGTCCCACCCGACGCGGTTCCCCGGGCGGCGTCTGGGGATCGGCGTTCGCCCCCTTGCTGGAGCTCAAACACTTAGAAAATATTCCAAAAGGGACAGGCCGAGATTCCCCCACGCATGCCCGCCTTTGGTGCTTGATAGTCGGCTTGAAGACCTCCGCAAAGCCCCGCTGTCAGACTTCCAGGGAGGCTGCTCCATCCTCCAGCTCAATTACACCCAGCTCTGGTTCCCCGGGCGGCGTCTGGGGACCGGCTGGCCCGCTGTCAGACTTCCAGGGAGGCTGCTCCATCACCCAGCTCACTCCCCCGCAGCTCTGGTTCCCCGGGCGGCGTCTGGGGACCGGCTGGCCCGCTGTCAGACTTCCAGGGAGGCTGCTTCATCCTCCAGCTCACTCCCCCCCCAGCTTTGTTTCCTTGGGCGGCGTCTGGGGACCGGCTGGCTCGCTGTCAGACTTCCAGGGAGGCTGCTCCATCACCCAGCTCACTCCCCCGCAGCTCTGGTTCCCCGGGCGGCGCCTGGGGACCGGCATTCGCCGTCTTGCTGGAGCTCAAACACTTAGAAAATATTTCAAAAGTAGAGGCCGAGATTCCCCCAAGCACACCCGCCTTTGGTGCTTGATAGTCGGCTTGGAGACCTCCGTAAACCCCCGCTGTCAGACTTCCAGAGAGCCTGCTCCATCCTCCAGCTCAATTACACCCAGCTCTGGTTCCCCGGGCGGCGTCTGGGGACTGGCTGGCCCGCTGTCAGACTTCCATGGAGGCTGCTTCATCCTCCAGCTCACTCCCCCCCAGCTCTGGTTCCCCGGGCGGCGTCTGGGGACCGGCTGGCTCGCTGTCAGACTTCCAGGGAGGCTGCTTCATCCTCCAGATCATTCCCCCCGCAGCTCTGGTTCCCCGGGCGGCGTCTGGGGACCGGCTGGCCCGCTGTCGGACTTCCAGGGAGGCTGCTCCATCACCCAGCTCACTCCCCCGCAGCTCTGGTTCCCCAGGCGGCGTCTGGGGACCGGCATTCGCCCCCTTGCTGGAGCTCCAACACTTAGAAAATATTCCAAAAGGGACAGGCCGAGATTCTCCCACGCATGCCCGCCTTTGGTGCTTGATAGCCGGCTTGGAGACCTCCGCAAAGCCCCGCTGTCAGACTTCCAGGGAGGCTGCTCCATCCTCCAGCTCAATTACACCCAGCTCTGGTTCCCCGGGCGGCGTCTGGGGACCGGCGTTCGCCGTCTTGCTGGAGCTCCAACACTTAGAAAATATTCAAAAAGTGGAGGCCGAGATTCCCCCATGCACGCCCGCCTTTGGTGCTTGATAGTCGGCTTGAAGACCTCCGCAAACCCCCGCTGTCAGACTTCCAGGGAGGCTGCTCCATCCTCCAGCTCAATTACACCCAGCTCTGGTTCCCCGGGCGGCGTCTGGGGACCGGCTGGCTCGCTGTCAGACTTCCAGGGAGGCTGCTCCATCACCCAGCTCACTCCCCCCCAGCTCTGGTTCCCCGGGCGGCGTCTGGGGACCGGCTGGCCCGCTGTCAGACTTCCAGGGAGGCTGCGCCATCCCCCAGCTCACTCCCCCGCAGCTCTGGTTCCCCGGGCGGCGTCTGGGGACCGGCATTCGCCGTCTTGCTGGAGCTCCAACACTTAGAAAATATTCAAAAAGTGGAGGCCGAGATTCCCCCAAGCATACCCGCCTTTGGTGCTTGATAGTCGGCTTGGAGACCTCCGCAAACCCCCGCTGTCAGACTTCCAGGGAGGCTGCTCCATCACCCAGCTCACTCTCCCCGCAGCTCTGGTTCCCCGGGCGGCGTCTGGGGTCCGGCTGGCCCGCTGTCAGACTTCCAGGGAAGCTGCTCCATCACCCAGCTCACTCCCCCCCAGCTCTGGTTCCCCGGGCGGCGTCTGGGGACCGGCGTTCGCCGTCTTGCTGGAGGTCAAACACTTAGAAAATATTTCAAAAGTAGAGGCCGAGATTCCCCCAAGCATGCCCGCCTTTGGTGCTTGATAGTCGGCTTGGAGACCTCCGTAAACCCCCGCTGTCAGGCTTCCAGGGAGGCTGCTCCATCCTCCAGCTCAATTACACACAGCTCTGGTTCCCCGGGCGGCGTCTGGGGTCCGGCTGGCCTGCTGTCAGACTTCCAGGGAGGCTGCTCCATCCTCCAGCTCACTCCCCCCCAGCTCTGGTTCCCCGGGCGGCGTCTGGGGACCGGCTGTCGCCCCCTTGCTGGAGCTCAAACACTTCGAAAATATTCAAAAAGTGGAGGCCGAGATTCCCCCACGCATGCCCGCCTTTGGTGCTTGATAGTCGGCTTGGAGACCTCCGCAAAGCCCCGCTGTCAGACTTCCAGGGAGGCTGCTCCATCCTCCAGCTCAATTACACCCAGCGCTGGTTCCCCGGGCGGCGTCTGGGGACCGGCGTTCGCCGTCTTGCTGGAGCTCAAACACTTAGAAAATATTTCAAAAGTAGAGGCCGAGATTCCCCCAAGCACGCCCGCCTTTGGTGCTTGATAGTCGGCTTGAAGACCTCCGCAAACCCCCGCTGTCAGACTTCCAGGGAGGCTGCTCCATCACCCAGCTCACTCCCCCGCAGCTCTGGTTCCCCAGGCGGCGTCTGGGGACCGGCATTCGCAGTCTTGCTGGAGCTCCAACACTTAGAAAATATTCAAAAAGTGGAGGCCGAGATTCCCCCAAGCATGCCCGCCTTTGGTGCTTGATAGTCGGCTTGGAGACCTCCGCAAAGCCCCGCTGTCAGACTTCCAGGGAGGCTGCTCCATCACCCAGCTCAATTACACCCAGCGCTGGTTCCTCGGGCGGCGTCTGGGGACCGGCATTCGCCGTCTTGCTGGAGCTCCAACACTTCGAAAATATTCAAAAAGTGGAGGCCGAGATTCCCCCAAGCATGCCCGCCTTTGGTGCTTGATAGTCGGCTTGGAGACCTCCGCAAACCCCCGCTGTCAGACTTCCAGAGAGGCTGCTCCATCCTCCAGCTCAATTACACCCAGCTCTGGTTCCCCTGGCGGCGTCTGGGGACCGGCTGGCCCGCTGTCAGACTTCCAGGGAGGCTGCTTCATCCTCCAGCTCATTCCCCCCGCAGCTCTGGTTCCCCGGGCGGCGTCTGGGGACCGGCTGGCCCGCTGTCGGACTTCCAGGGAGGCTGCTCCATCACCCAGCTCACTCCCCCGCAGCTCTGGTTCCCCAGGCGGCGTCTGGGGACCGGCATTCGCCCCCTTGCTGGAGCTCCAACACTTAGAAAATATTTCAAAAGTGGAGGCCGAGATTCCCCCACGCATGCCCGCCTTTGGTGCTTGATAGTCGGCTTGGAGACCTCCGTAAACCCCCGCTGTCAGACTTCCAGGGAGGCTGCTCCATCCTCCAGCTCAATTACACCCAGCTCTGGTTCCCAGGGCGGCGTCTGGGGACCGGCTGGCCCGCTGTCAGACTTCCAGGGAAGCTGCTCCATCCTCCAGCTCATTCCCCCGCAGCTCTGGTTCCCCGGGCGGCGTCTGGGGACCGGCTGGCCCGCTGTCAGACTTCCAGGGAGGCTGCGCCATCCCCCAGCTCACTCCCCCGCAGCTCTGGTTCCCCGGGCGGCGTCTGGGGACCGGCTGGCCCGCTGTCAGACTTCCAGGGACGCTTCTCCATCCTCCAGCTCACTCCCCCCGCAGCTCTGGTTCCCCGGGCGGCGTCTGGGGACCGGCGTTCGCCGTCTTGCTGGAGCTCCAACACTTAGAAAATATTCCAAAAGTGGAGGCCGAGATTCCCCCAAGCATACCCGCCTTTGGTGCTTGATAGTCGGCTTGGAGACCTCCGTAAACCCCCGCTGTCAGACTTCCAGGGAGGCTGCTCCATCCTCCAGCTCAATTACACCCAGCTCTGGTTCCCCGGGCGGCGTCTGGGGACCGGCTGGCCCGCTGTCAGACTTCCAGGGAGGCTGCTCCATCACCCAGCTCACTCTCCGCGCAGCTCTGGTTCCCCGGGCGGCGTCTGGGGACCGGCTGGCCCGCTGTCAGACTTCCAGGGAGGCTGCTCCATCACCCAGCTCACTCTCCGCGCAGCTCTGGTTCCCCGGGCGGCGTCTGGGGTCCGGCTGGCCCGCTGTCAGACTTCCAGGGAGGCTGCTCCATCACCCAGCTCACTCCCCCGCAGCTCTGGTTCCCCGGGCGGCGTCTGGGGACCGGCATTCGCCGTCTTGCTGGAGCTCAAACACTTAGAAAATATTTCAAAACTAGAGGCCGAGATTCCCCCAAGCATGGCCGCCTTCGGTGCTTGATAGTCGGCTTGGAGACCTCCGCAAAGCCCCGCTGTCAGACTTCCATGGAGGCTGCTTCACCCTCCAGCTCACTCCCCCGCAGCTCTGGTTCCCCGGGCGGCGTCTGGGGACCGGCTGGCCCGCTGTCAGACTTCCAGGGACGCTTCTCCATCCTCCAGCTCACTCCCCCGCAGCTCTGGTTCCCCGGGCGGCGTCTGGGGACCGGCTGGCCCGCTGTCAGACTTCCAGGGAGGCTGCGCCATCCCCCAGCTCACTCCCCCGCAGCTCTGGTTCCCCGGGCGGCGTCTGGGGACCGGCTGGCCCGCTGTCAGACTTCCAGGGACGCTTCTCCATCCTCCAGCTCACTCCCCCCGCAGCTCTGGTTCCCCGGGCGGCGTCTGGGGACCGGCGTTCGCCGTCTTGCTGGAGCTCCAACACTTAGAAAATATTCCAAAAGTGGAGGCCGAGATTCCCCCAAGCATACCCGCCTTTGGTGCTTGATAGTCGGCTTGGAGACCTCCGTAAACCCCCGCTGTCAGACTTCCAGGGAGGCTGCTCCATCCTCCAGCTCAATTACACCCAGCTCTGGTTCCCCGGGCGGCGTCTGGGGACCGGCTGGCCCGCTGTCAGACTTCCAGGGAGGCTGCTCCATCACCCAGCTCACTCTCCGCGCAGCTCTGGTTCCCCGGGCGGCGTCTGGGGACCGGCTGGCCCGCTGTCAGACTTCCAGGGAGGCTGCTCCATCACCCAGCTCACTCTCCGCGCAGCTCTGGTTCCCCGGGCGGCGTCTGGGGTCCGGCTGGCCCGCTGTCAGACTTCCAGGGAGGCTGCTCCATCACCCAGCTCACTCCCCCGCAGCTCTGGTTCCCCGGGCGGCGTCTGGGGACCGGCATTCGCCGTCTTGCTGGAGCTCAAACACTTAGAAAATATTTCAAAACTAGAGGCCGAGATTCCCCCAAGCATGGCCGCCTTCGGTGCTTGATAGTCGGCTTGGAGACCTCCGCAAAGCCCCGCTGTCAGACTTCCATGGAGGCTGCTTCACCCTCCAGCTCACTCCCCCGCAGCTCTGGTTCCCCGGGCGGCGTCTGGGGACCGGCTGGCCCGCTGTCAGACTTCCAGGGACGCTTCTCCATCCTCCAGCTCACTCCCCCGCAGCTCTGGTTCCCCGGGCGGCGTCTGGGGACCGGCTGGCCCGCTGTCAGACTTCCAGGGAGGCTGCGCCATCCCCCAGCTCACTCCCCCGCAGCTCTGGTTCCCCGGGCGGCGTCTGGGGACCGGCTGGCCCGCTGTCAGACTTCCAGGGAGGCTGCTCCATCACCCAGCGCACTCCCCCGCAGCTCTGGTTCCCCGGGCGGCGTCTGGGGACCGGCGTTCGCCCCCTTGCTGGAGCTCAAACACTTAGAAATTATTTCAAAAGTGGAGGCCGAGATTCCCCCACGCATGCCCGCCTTTGGTGCTTGACAGCCGGCTTGGAGACCTCCGTAAACCCCCGCTGTCAGACTTCCAGGGAGGCTGCTCCATCATCCAGCTCAATTACACCCAGCTCTGGTTCCCCGGGCGGCGTCTGGGGTCCGGCTGGCCCGCTGTCAGACTTCCATGGAGGCTGCTCCATCACCCAGCTCACTCTCCCCGCAGCTCTGGTTCCCCGGGCGGCGTCTGGGGACCGGCTGGCCCGCTGTCAGACTTCCAGGGAGGCTGCTGCATCACCCAGCTCACTCCCCCGCAGCTATGGTTCCCCGGGCGGCGTCTGGGGACCGGCTGGCCCGCTGTCAGACTTCCGGGGAGGCTGCTCCATCACCCAGCTCACTCCCCCCCCAGCTCTGGTTCCCCGGGCGGCGTCTGGGGACCGGCTGGCCCGCTGTCAGACTTCCAGGGAGGCTGCTCCATCACCCAGCTAACTCCCCCCCAGCTCTGGTTCCCCGGGCGGCGTCTGGGGACCGGCTGTCGCCCCCTTGCTGGAGCTCAAACACTTAGAAAATATTCAAAAAGTGGAGGCCGAGATTCCCCCACGCATGCCCGCCTTTGGTGCTTGACAGCCGGCTTGGAGACCTCCGTAAACCCCCGCTGTCAGACTTCCATGGAGGCTGCTTCATCCTCCAGCTCACTCCCCCCCCAGCTCTGGTTCCCCGGGCGGCGTCTGGGGACCGGCGTTCGCCGTCTTGCTGGAGCTCAAACACTTAGAAAATATTCAAAAAGTGGAGGCCGATATTCCCCCACGCATGCCCGCCTTTGGTGCTTGATAGTCGGCTTGAAGACCTCCGCAAAGCCCCGCTGTCAGACTTCCAGGGAGGCTGCTCCATCACCCAGCTCACTCTCCCCCCGCAGCTCTGGTTCCCCGGGCGGCGTCTGGGGTCCGGCTGGCCCGCTGTCAGACTTCCAGGGAAGCTGCTCCATCACCCAGCTAACTCCCCCGCAGCTCTGGTTCCCCTGGCGGCGTCTGGGGACCGGCTGGCCCGCTGTCAGACTTCCAGGGAGGCTGCTCCATCACCCAGCGCACTCCCCCGCAGCTCTGGTTCCCCGGGCGGCGTCTGGGGACCGGCGTTCGCCCCCTTGCTGGAGCTCAAACACTTAGAAATTATTTCAAAAGTGGAGGCCGAGATTCCCCCACGCATGCCCGCCTTTGGTGCTTGACAGCCGGCTTGGAGACCTCCGTAAACCCCCGCTGTCAGACTTCCAGAGAGCCTGCTCCATCCTCCAGCTCAATTACACCCAGCTCTGGTTCCCCGGGCGGCGTCTGGGGACCGGCTGGCTCGCTGTCAGACTTCCAGGGAGGCTGCTCCATCACCCAGCTCACTCTCCCCGCAGCTCTGGTTCCCCGGGCGGCGTCTGGGGTCCGGCTGGCCCGCTGTCAGACTTCCAGGGAAGCTGCTCCATCACCCAGCTAACTCCCCCGCAGCTCTGGTTCCCCTGGCGGCGTCTGGGGACCGGCTGGCCCGCTGTCAGACTTCCAGGGAGGCTGCTCCATCACCCAGCGCACTCCCCCGCAGCTCTGGTTCCCCGGGCGGCGTCTGGGGACCGGCGTTCGCCCCCTTGCTGGAGCTCAAACACTTAGAAAATATTTCAAAAGTAGAGGCCGAGATTCCCCCAAGCATGCCCGCCTTTGGTGGTTGATAGTCGGCTTGAAGACCTCCGCAAACCCCCGCTGTCAGACTTCCAGGGAGGCTGCTCCATCCTCCAGCTCAATTACACCCAGCTCTGGTTCCCCGGGCGGCGTCTGGGGACCGGCTGGCCCGCTGTCAGACTTCCAGGGAGGCTGCTCCATCACCCAGCTCACTCTCCCCGCAGCTCTGGTTCCCCGGGCGGCGTCTGGGGTCCGGCTGGCCCGCTGTCAGACTTCCAGGGAGGCTTCTCCATCCCCCAGCTCACTCCCCCCCAGCTCTGGTTCCCCGGGCGGCGTCTGGGGACCGGCTGTCGCCCCCTTGCTGGAGCTCAAACACTTAGAAAATATTTCAAAAGTGGAGGCCGAGATTCCCCCACGCATGCCCGCCTTTGGTGCTTGACAGCCGGCTTGGAGACCTCCGTAAACCCCCGCTGTCAGACTTCCAGGGAGGCTGCTCCATCCCCCAGCTCAGTCCCACCCGACGCGGTTCCCCGGGCGGTGTCTGGGGACCGGCTGTCGCCGTCTTGCTGGAGCTCCAACACTTAGAAAATATTCCAAAAGTGGAGGCCGAGATTACCCCATGCATGCCCGCCTTTGGTGCTTGATAGTCGGCTTGGAGACCTCCGCAAAGCCCCGCTGTCAGACTTCCAGGGAGGCTGCTCCATCCTCCAGCTCACTCCCACCCGACGCGGTTCCCCGGGCGGCGTCTGGGGACCGGCATTCGCCCCCTTGCTGGAGCTCAAACACTTAGAAAATATTCCAAAAGTGGAGGCCGAGATTCCCCCACGCATGCCCGCCTTTGGTGCTTGACAGCCGGCTTGGAGACCTCCGCAAAGCCCCGCTGTCAGACTTCCAGGGAGGCTGCTCCATCCCCCAGCTCAGTCCCACCCGACGCGGTTCCCCGGGCGGTGTCTGGGGACCGGCTGTCGCCGTCTTGCTGGAGCTCCAACACTTAGAAAATATTCCAAAAGTGGAGGCCGAGATTACCCCATGCATGCCCGCCTTTGGTGCTTGATAGTCGGCTTGGAGACCTCCGCAAAGCCCCGCTGTCAGACTTCCAGGGAGGCTGCTCCATCCTCCAGCTCACTCCCACCCGACGCGGTTCCCCGGGCGGCGTCTGGGGACCGGCATTCGCCCCCTTGCTGGAGCTTAAACACTTAGAAAATATTCCAAAAGTGGAGGCCGAGATTCCCCCACGCATGCCCGCCTTTGGTGCTTGACAGCCGGCTTGGAGACCTCCGCAAAGCCCCGCTGTCAGACTTCCAGGGAGGCTGCTCCATCCCCCAGCTCAGTCCCACCCGACGCGGTTCCCCGGGCGGTGTCTGGGGACCGGCTGTCGCCGTCTTGCTGGAGCTCCAACACTTAGAAAATATTCCAAAAGTGGAGGCCGAGATTACCCCATGCATGCCCGCCTTTGGTGCTTGATAGTCGGCTTGGAGACCTCCGCAAAGCCCCGCTGTCAGACTTCCAGGGAGGCTGCTCCATCCTCCAGCTCACTCCCACCCGACGCGGTTCCCCGGGCGGCGTCTGGGGACCGGCATTCGCCCCCTTGCTGGAGCTTAAACACTTAGAAAATATTCCAAAAGTGGAGGCCGAGATTCCCCCACGCATGCCCGCCTTTGGTGCTTGACAGCCGGCTTGGAGACCTCCGCAAAGCCCCGCTGTCAGACTTCCAGGGAGGCTGCTCCATCCCCCAGCTCAGTCCCACCCGACGCGGTTCCCCGGGCGGTGTCTGGGGACCGGCTGTCGCCGTCTTGCTGGAGCTCCAACACTTAGAAAATATTCCAAAAGTGGAGGCCGAGATTACCCCATGCATGCCCGCCTTTGGTGCTTGATAGTCGGCTTGGAGACCTCCGCAAAGCCCCGCTGTCAGACTTCCAGGGAGGCTGCTCCATCCCCCAGCTCAGTCCCACCCGACGCGGTTCCCCGGGCGGTGTCTGGGGACCGGCTGTCGCCGTCTTGCTGGAGCTCCAACACTTAGAAAATATTCCAAAAGTGGAGGCCGAGATTACCCCATGCATGCCCGCCTTTGGTGCTTGATAGTCGGCTTGGAGACCTCCGCAAAGCCCCGCTGTCAGACTTCCAGGGAGGCTGCTCCATCCCCCAGCTCAGTCCCACCCGACGCGGTTCCCCGGGCGGTGTCTGGGGACCGGCTGTCGCCGTCTTGCTGGAGCTCCAACACTTAGAAAATATTCCAAAAGTGGAGGCCGAGATTACCCCATGCATGCCCGCCTTTGGTGCTTGATAGTCGGCTTGGAGACCTCCGCAAAGCCCCGCTGTCAGACTTCCAGGGAGGCTGCTCCATCCTCCAGCTCACTCCCACCCGACGCGGTTCCCCGGGCGGCGTCTGGGGACCGGCATTCGCCCCCTTGCTGGAGCTTAAACACTTAGAAAATATTCCAAAAGTGGAGGCCGAGATTCCCCCACGCATGCCCGCCTTTGGTGCTTGACAGCCGGCTTGGAGACCTCCGCAAAGCCCCGCTGTCAGACTTCCAGGGAGGCTGCTCCATCCCCCAGCTCAGTCCCACCCGACGCGGTTCCCCGGGCGGTGTCTGGGGACCGGCTGTCGCCGTCTTGCTGGAGCTCCAACACTTAGAAAATATTCCAAAAGTGGAGGCCGAGATTACCCCATGCATGCCCGCCTTTGGTGCTTGATAGTCGGCTTGGAGACCTCCGCAAAGCCCCGCTGTCAGACTTCCAGGGAGGCTGCTCCATCCCCCAGCTCAGTCCCACCCGACGCGGTTCCCCGGGCGGTGTCTGGGGACCGGCTGTCGCCGTCTTGCTGGAGCTCCAACACTTAGAAAATATTCCAAAAGTGGAGGCCGAGATTACCCCATGCATGCCCGCCTTTGGTGCTTGATAGTCGGCTTGGAGACCTCCGCAAAGCCCCGCTGTCAGACTTCCA